>NC_081206.1:33137757-33250257 GCF_902713425.1 Acipenser ruthenus
ACACACTTAAACAGCACGCTCCGATCCACTCCTCCTGAGCAGCTCAGTGAAAGAACACACTTAACAGCATGCTCTGATCCACTCCTCCTGAGCAGCTCAGTGAAAGAACACACTTAACAGCACGCTCCGATCCACTCCTCCTGAGCAGCTCAGTGAAAGAATACACTTCACAGCACGCTCTGATCCACTCCCTCTGAGCAGCTCAGTGAAAGAACACACTTAACAACACGCTCCGATCCACTCCTCCTGAGCAGCTCAGTGAAAGAACACACTTAACAACACGCTCCGATCCACTCCTCCTGAGCAGCTCAGTGAAAGAACACACTTAACAGCACGCTCTGATCCACTCCTCCTGAGCAGCTCAGTGAAAGAACACACTTAACAGCACGCTCCGATCCACTCCTCCTGAGCAGCTCAGTGAAAGAACACACTTAACAGCACGCTCCAATCCACTCCCTCTGAGCAGCTCAGTGAAAGAACACACTTAACAGCACGCTCCGATCCACTCCTCCTGAGCAGCTCAGTGAAAGAACACACTTAACAACACGCTCCGATCCACTCCTCCTGAGCAGCTCAGTGAAAGAACACACTTAAACAGCACGCTCCGATCCACTCCTCCTGAGCAGCTCAGTGAAAGAACACACTTAACAGCACGCTCCGATCCACTCCTCCTGAGCAGCTCAGTGAAAGAACACACTTAAACAGCACGCTCCGATCCACTCCTCCTGAGCAGCTCAGTGAAAGAACACACTTAACAGCACGCTCTGATCCACTCCCTCTGAGCAGCTCAGTGAAAGAACACACTTAACAACACGCTCCGATCCACTCCTCCTGAGCAGCTCAGTGAAAGAACACACTTAACAGCACGCTCCAATCCACTCCCTCTGAGCAGCTCAGTGAAAGAACACACTTAACAGCACGCTCCGATCCACTCCTCCTGAGCAGCTCAGTGAAAGAACACACTTAACAACACGCTCCGATCCACTCCTCCTGAGCAGCTCAGTGAAAGAACACACTTAAACAGCACGCTCCGATCCACTCCTCCTGAGCAGCTCAGTGAAAGAACACACTTAACAGCATGCTCTGATCCACTCCTCCTGAGCAGCTCAGTGAAAGAACACACTTAACAGCACGCTCCGATCCACTCCTCCTGAGCAGCTCAGTGAAAGAACACACTTAACAGCACGCTCCGATCCACTCCCTCTGAGCAGCTCAGTGAAAGAACACACTTAACAGCACGCTCCGATCCACTCCTCCTGAGCAGCTCAGTGAAAGAACACACTTAAACAGCACACTCCGATCCACTCTTCCTGAGCAGCTCAGTGAAAGAACACACTTAAACAGCACGCTCCGATCCACTCCTCCTGAGCAGCTCAGTGAAAGAACACACTTCACAGCACGCTCCGATCCACTCCCTCTGAGCAGCTCAGTGAAAGAACACACTTAACAGCACGCTCCGATCCACTCCTCCTGAGCAGCTCAGTGAAAGAACACACTTAACAGCACGCTCCGATCCACTCCTCCTGAGCAGCTCAGAGCTGCAGAGCAGATTTCATCAGTGATACGAGTGAGTGGAAAAATTCTCAGTTACTTAACACACCCAGTATACGAGTAGCTGTATAAAAGAACTGTCCACAGAGGAATTTGTGTATTTACATGAACGTACCCTTTCGTCTATAGAACTACTGAAGGAAACGTATTAATTCAATGTTGACATACGTTTCAACTAGAACTCTATTAGCAATGTTTTCACTGAATCGTTTGTTATGGAATTTAGTAACAGAAAACAGAAAAATAACCCTCACCGAAGACAATGAGAAAGAATTCTAAAGAAAGGTTTGTCACAGACTATATTCAAATTTCTTTCGGTATTTCTAAATGTAGCACTGCTGAGTGTTTTATAGTTATGGATGACCTCTGAAGCTTTGCTAGCGTACTTATGAGTTTTCACTATTAAATGTGTTCATTTGAGCAGTGGAGGTGATGCTCCGGACCATGACTGAATGCACTTGTGTAAATTCTCTTGCTGTAATGTTCCGATGTTGCTGTGTCTTTATCCATAAACACGCTTTACTGTCTTCAGAAACGAGCTACAGTGCAATCAGATCACTGGGTTTATCAGCATGGCTGTGGAGCGTTGTGTAGGAGTCTCCCTGTACACGCACGCACGCACGCACACACACACACACACATGCACGCAAATGTATTGAAATGGTACTTACCAATGGCAGCTTGCTGCCTGGAATGCTGGGGAAATCGTGGTGCTCCATGTGGTAGCCCACGTTAAAGGTAATGTAGTTCAGAGGTCCGTAGTAGGAATAGGTTTCATGTCCCTTGGAAAACATGTAATGCTCGGCGATGAAGTGCCCTGAGATGGGATGCAGTCCCATGCCGAGAATGGAGCCAGCCACCAGGTACACCACCGGCTTCAGACCCCACAGGTAGTAGATGATGAAGTCGGCCGTGAACTGGACCACGGCGTTGGACACCTCCAGTCTGGTGACGGGCTTGGGGTTGACGTAGAGCGGCCTCAGGGCATAGAAGAGGGGCTGGAGGAAGAGCCAGACGAGCTTGCGGGCCGGGCTGCAGAAGAACCAGCCCTCCCAGTCAGTGGCGATGTCCACGTCCAGCCCGTCGCCCCCCAGGTAGCGGTGGTGGTCGATGTGGTACTTCTTGAAGGAGGCGGAGTAGGGCATGCCGATGGGCAGGTTGGCGAACATGGCGAACCAGCGGTTCCAGCGAGCCTGCTTGTTGCCAAAGGCCACGTTGTGGGAGATGTCGTGGATGGCCAGCGTCATGGAGTGGTTGACGCAGCCCCCAAAGGCATAGGCCCAGAACAGGACCCACTTCCAGGACAGATCCTTCACCAGGTAGCAGGCCAGCAGCTGTGTGAACACCATGCCCGACACGATCCACTTCAGATGGGGGTCGGCTCCCATCAGGGACTTGATCTCCGGGTGCTTGGCTGTTGAGAAATACAGGCGTGTGAAGGACATTCATTCTGAATTGTATCCCACTTTGCCTCCATGCAGTATTATTGACTGGGAATACAGTGATGTGGAACCAAGAGCTGTACAAACAATTCTGCATGCTTCACACACAGAGACTCATTGTACGGAGAGTCATAAAAGAGGGTTCATAATCCAGTCATTCAGTAATAGTGTAATGTAACACAATCTATTGTCTTCCTTTTAAAAAATCTGCGTTGTATAAAGCAGAGTAACAGGTTTAGTTACTTCGACTGGCTATAAACAAACCCTACCATCACCGGGTATGTTGACACATGACTCAGAGACTGTGTAGAAGAGCATGGTGTGCTGCCCCTGCTTTTTATTATCTCAACACACTTTGACTTCTGCACATCACACATTTTATACACACACACACACACACACACACACGAGAACATAGGCAGGCTCCCTGAACTGCCCCTAGCAGCCAGTCCTGGTCGTCAATACATACCGCAATGTTAAACTGCCAATCAATTCACAGATTTGTGCCGTCCACATTTTTACACAGCCCTGTCACAACTAATAACGCATTAGATGTCATCTTAAAAGTCCAACAGAACTGGGCTGAACTGAACAACGCTATTCTGGAAAACCTTATGTGGAAAATGTGTTTTAATAAGTATGTACTGCTATATATATTCGAGTTTGCATTATGAGAGCGGACAGTCAGCGAGTCTCGGGGAGCGCTGGATATGGATGTCCAATAAGGACGTGTTGCTTTAGTCTTAGTGTTAGGCAGTAAATATATATATTTTATTGGAGGGTTTCTCATTAGATGCATTTATAAAATATATGGTGTCACAAATAATTAGACATGTTTGTATTTAAACAAACACTGCTAGTGATCACACCATCAGAAATCTGCAAATACATTCACGGTTTGATCTGTGTTGGAAAAGGGTACGAAATAAATAAAGAAAGAAAAATCATGACAGGGTGGCAGTGTGTAAAGGGGGCCCAGATACACTTGCTTTTTAATAATGCAAGTACTTTATATGTCCAGGTACGGATATTTCCATAGTCACTTTTAATATATCCAGTCATAGGATGAATATCCCATATATTATATATATATATATAACTCCAACAGGTAACAGATGTGCTTCACCACTAATTTGAAATGATTGTAAAAGTAAGACACTACTGTAACAATCACGTTTATATTATGACACAGATTTAGTACAGTACTATCTGTTAAAATCACTGGAAAGTTATACAGCTGCTACAGTATTTGTAGGATCACCAACCACCTCTTTCCTATTGGTCACATCTGGGTAGAGCCCCACCTAGTGTCCACTTCCATTAATGCGGTTAATCAATAAAGAAAAATGAGTGTGGAGCATTATGTTGCCAGGAGTGTTATCTGCTCAATACAAAAGAATCAAAGGAGTGCCGTGTTGCTTCATCGTCTGTCGTTTTATTCAGTCATTGAGTGCATTGCTTTCAATAGCTCATCAAATGTATCTTTAACATATAATTACATACAAAAAATACAAAATGTGAATGAATACCTTGGAAACGGCCGGCAAACTTAACTCAAATACTGAGACGCTGAAACTGGCAATGTTTGAAACTGTAGTGTAAATCGAAGAAACAGACTCGGACTGTTTACTTGTCAAACAAGCAGCAGCAGAGGGATCTGTCCCATACACCGCGCTTAGACTCGCCCAGCCCGGCGTGTTAAAGCGAGGCACTTCTAAATCAAACCAGTCAGCTCCATTGTGGATGGGGCGACATACCCATTTGATATATAAACATTACAAAAACGAAAATACAACTATACACCTGCACTGTAAACAAGGTATAAACATACACCTGTAGCTTAGAATTTGCTGTAGATTTTATAAATCATTATTTTAATTGGATGACAAAAACATACCGTATGGTCGTTAACACAAAACATAAATCAAACACTCACACAAAAGATAAAAAGAAAAAACACAAGCTAGTTGTCCATGCGTACCTAAGATTTCTCTCCTTCTGGATGTGTGCGGTTGGTCGGTGTAGACCCACTCGAAGTCCACTCTTCCAGACTTGCCCATTTCGATTCGTCTCCCCGGCTCCTGAACCTGGCGGCTTTGACAGACACTGTGCGGAGCGCGACAGTGGCGCTATCCTGAGCGCATCGACACACCTCTTCTACTCCGACAGAAGAAACAGGTGGAAGGTGTTGTAATTGAAAACTCCTCCCTGTGTGCAACCCTTCCTACATACCAACAAGTTTACAATAGGGTTCAGTTTAATATTGCACCATGGCCCGTGAAGTAGCTATATTTCTTCTCATTCAATGTAAAGTCTTGATCCGATGAAAGGTGACTTCGTTAATGAGCATCACTATATCCAGACGAGCACGAAGGGGAACTACACAGAGCCTGTGCACTGACTGGTAAACAGTAGCGCCCCGGCTTTCCCTGTTTAAAAAGCACATACTGGGGTCGGCAATTCCAGTCATCCAGGGCCGGATTCCTTTTATAGACGCCTTTCAGTTAGCAGCTGGTTAAGACCTGGGAAACACAGGTGATTTGACTTGTTAACCAAATATTTAAGAAAATAAGAGCCGCGGTGGAATGGAAAGCAGGGACCCCCGCGGCCCCCGAGGACTGGAATTGCGACCCGTGCTGTAGAATATGCCGAACAGAGGCGAGCGAGCTTCACCTGCGTTAGCAGATGTGTTGCCATCTCTTACACATCGCAGAACTGAAAGCACTGAATTCAGATATTCCAATTACAGTATGTTGCTGTAAATGAAAACTTCCAACCACACGGATTTGAAGACTGCAAATACATGAACCCGTCAGATACACGCTTTGCGAGTAATCCGGAGAGTTTAACGTACCCTGCACACCGTCCTATCCCACTTGTAGAAACAACAGCAAACACACAGTTATTATTACTTCTGTGCGAGTACTGTGACACGTTTCACCCGAATGCGCACATCTGCACAGCGTGGTTGTGAGCACCTGTTCATTTTAAGACATTAGTTACTGGGCTATTGCTTTTGGGACAGCCCCGCTAGTGCAAGCAATCACGTTGTAGTATTACAGCACCGTCTAGTGGCTATTCAGTATTACTACAATATCAATTCATTAAAATCAAGCTGTTCCTAATCAAAAATCATACAGGGCGTGACGTTTACATGACAACGTATATAATAACTGAAACACAGCTTCCAACACAGGCAGCAAAGTACGAATATGTGGGTGAAATGTATTACATATGTCGAATACAAACGCTTTTTAAAATGACTTCATTACAGTTAGTAGTTAGGGTGTTTTAACTGTATATATATATATATATATATATATATATATATATATATATATATATATATATATATATATAACGTTGCTGTTGTATTTCGTTCAGGAATCGCCTGCACTAGCCCTCTACAGTGCTGCTTGTTGGAATGCAGACACTAGGCTACTTGATGCAATGACGTGTCCCCTTAGCAGAGCTCACGAGATAGGAATTTCTAAATGTAGATCTAATGGGCCAGCGCGCCATTGTATATCAGGCGTCTCATCTTTGGAACACACTGGCTTCAAACACAAGAGCGGCCCTTCGCAATAACTTTTTAAACCACTCACACATATTTATTATAAATCTAGAATTGTGTAACCAAACTTTTCAAAAACAGCCACGCTGGAACTCATTTTACATTCATGGAAAAGAAGTTTGTCTGTCGTGTGGGTTTGAGTTTGCTTCCCCCTAGAGCTCTTTAAAGCCATGCAGTGTGGATAGACAAACACACACACACACACACACGCACGCACACACACACACACACACACATACACACACACACACACACTGACACACACACACACACTCACACACACACACAAACACACACACACACACACTGACACACACACACACACACACACACTGACACACACACACACACACACACACACACACACACACACACTACCCCTACCCCTAACACACACACACACACACACTGACACACACACACACACACACTGACACACACACTGACACACACACACACACACACACACACACATACACACACACATACACACACACACACATCACAACGGAGGCGGTGTGTTCAGTATCTGTGGGTTGCTATAGAAACTCTTTTGCACGCGGTGCAGGGTGGAAGGAGAGGGGGTCATCTTTCAAAAGATAATCCTGCTCTGCACATTACAATGCATGGTTTCCGTTCAGGCTTTTAATGCAGTGTATTCATGTTTGCAATAAATGACACGCCACACACCTTAGATAAACAACACAGGCATTGACTTTCCACTGTAGACAAATCTCAGCCAAACTGCCACGTCCATACTTAATAAATGTATGACCCGGACCATTCACCAACAGCGGAACATCAGATCAGGGGTTATGAACTATATTATTATTATTATTATTATTATTATTATTATTATTATTATTATTATTATTTGTTTATTTAGCAGACGCCTTTATCCAAGGCGACTTACAGAGACTAGGGTGTGTGAACTATGCATCAGCTGCAGAGTCACTTACAACTACGTCTCACCCGAAAGACGGAGCACAAGGAGGTTAAGTGACTTGACTTGGGATTTGAACCGGTGACCTCCTGGTTACATGCCCAGTTATTTAACCACTGGACCACACAGCCTCTCATCATCATCATCATCATCATCAGTTTCCTTTTTTAATTGTCATTACAATGTCTGATATTAAATATGTAACGTTACTGTCTTTACACTTAGTCAGTCGAGTTGCAATACATCACTATGCTGGTCACTGTGATTCAGCACCAGTCCCATCCAGTCAGAGAAAGAAGCCGTGAAGTCCTTCAGCTCGGGTTAAATATCACCCCCAGCCAAGCATACCCTGGATAGATAGATCTTAAACAATGCAAGCTTCTGGCATTCAAAACCACCGACAACATCATACTGCTGTGTATGACTGCGTGTCTTCACAAGCCTTGCTCCAAAGCAGAGAGACGCAGCTTCCCTTCACTTAGCTGCAGCAGCCATGGACGAGGACAAGTCTCGCGAGGTTTGTAAACCGAGCGGCGGCGAGATTTGGTTGGCCGGAGTTGAGTTATTTGTGTTGTCGAAGAAGGAGGAAGGGAAAGAGAGAGAGAGAGAGAGAGAGAGAGGGAGGGGGGTATCTGGAGTCGAATAGAGCGAGCAAGCGAGAGAGAGAGAGAGAGAGAGAGAGAGAGAGAGTGAGAGTAATCAGGGGATCCAACATGGCATCGGGCGATACGCTCTACATCGCGACGACCGACGGCTCGGAAATGCCGGCCGAGATCGTCGAGCTCCACGAGATCGAGGTAGAGACTATCCCCGTGGAAACGATCGAGACCACGGTGGTCGGGGAGGAGGATGACGACGAGCACGACCAGCCGATGATAGCCCTGCAGCCGCTAGTGACAGACGATCCGAACCAGGTTCACCACCACCACCACCACCACCACCACCAGGAGGTGATCCTGGTGCAGACGAGAGAGGAGGTGGTCGGCGGGGACGACTCGGACCTGCGGGCCGACGATGGCTATGAAGATCAGATCCTCATCCCAGTCCCGGCACCGGTCGCGGAGGAGGAGTATATCGAGCAGACGCTGGTGACGGTAGCCGGGAAAAGCAGCTCTTCCTCGGGAGGGCGGATGAAGAAAGGGGGGGGCGGCAGCGGGAAGAAATCGGGTAAAAAGAGCTACCTGAGCGGGGCTGAGGCAAGCGGGAGAAAATGGGAACAGAAGCAAGTCCAGATCAAGACTCTGGAAGGAGAGTTTTCGGTAACGATGTGGGCTTCTGGTAAGCGTGTGTTTATTTCTGCTTTGTTCTCCTTCGTTGCTGTAACAAAGCGGGCCTTGCAAGGGCGTTGGCCTTTAGCAGCCTCGCTTTTCTGGTCGTTGCCTTGGCCGCTTGTTTGGGAGAGTTTTTTGATGTGTCCCCCAGTCCAAGCTCGAATGGAGTCGGGATGAAATGTTTTTGTTTTGAAGGGAAGCCATGTTTTATGTGTTGATGGGCGCCGCCATGTTCCCCCGGTCCAGTATGGCGGCCCGAAAAAATGGCGTTGATGCGGCCGGGGGAAGATGGCGGCGGTGCGGGAGCGAGCGCGCTGCTGCGGGCCCGGGGAGTAGGCCGCAATGGCGCAGTTTGAGAGAGGAGAGGCAGGCTGCTGGCGTGGGGGAGGGACGGGGGGGGCCAACACCACGGCGCACTCTGAGACGAACCAAACGAGAACCAAACTCGGGTTCAAATATGTGTTTATATCAAAAAGGTGGTTTGTGTTCATATACACGAACTCGCTCATGTTAAAGCGTGTTCTCGAGTACTGTGCTGAACTGGCTTTTCAATGCATTTTCACGTTTTACAAGCTTAATTTGGTAGTGGATTATTGTTTTTTTATATATATATATATATATTCCTTTTTTTTTTTTTTTTGCAACATTACCAACTCAGACCAGTTTCAGTTGTGTGGTTTTCAGTTGCATTTAAATGCCCATGTTGGTAACTGTGTTGTAATAATCGTGGTTGGTACACAAATACATTGCAAGTTAAAGATGATAAATCGTGGTTTTGAGTTTACGAATTTGATGCGTTGTGTGTTTTGATTAAACTTTGAATCGAAATGAAATATTGTTCGACTGGTAAGGAAGGGAGGTCTTGTGTGGTATGAATGGACGTTATCGTCATTTTTGAAATACTGTACCGTAGTTAGTACAGTGGCCGGCACTAGCTAGCAACCTGTTTATTATTATTATTATTATTATTATTATTTATTTCTTAGCAGACGCCCTTATCCAGGGCGACTTACAATCGTTACAAGATATCACATTATTTTTACATACAATTCCCCATTTATACAGTTGGGTTTTTACTGGAGCAATCTAGGTAAAGTACCTTGCTCAAGGGTACAGCAGCAGTGTCCCCCACTGGGGATTGAACCCACGACCCTCCGGTCAAGAGTCCAGAGCCCTGACCACTACTCCACACTGCTGCCCGTTCTGCTATATGCTGTATACACAAAACAGTAAAATTACACTGTGGGCAGGTGTCAGCTTGCGCTGTACATTGAAAGGATTGACTTTGCTGTCGGTAATTTATATAATTTATATTTCTTTATCAGAACACTGTTTTCAGCATTTTGTATTTTGGGTTTTAACACAAAATAGAGATTCTGATATTTATTGCACATTCGGTCAGGGCACTGTGAGGCATTTCCGTATGATCCAGGCTGGAAATCCTGTTCTGTTTTGGTTCACTTAAACGAATTAGTTTGGTTTTTGTAGTGTCCGGGGAGGTGCTGAAGAGTTGACGTACGGTACCCTTTTCCCGCTTAGTGTCTGCTCTGCGCACGTTACTAATAACACGTCATTTAATAACGCTGTTTTTATTGCTAGCTACATTATTCGAAACAATATATTATATAGATTGCACGTTCGTCGTAAAAATTATATTTAAAAAAAAAGACACCCTTTAGAGCAGGGGTGCAAAATTCCGGTCCTGGAGGCCCGGTGTCCCTCCTGGCTTTTGTTCCAACCTTGCCCTAAATTACTTAATTGGACCAATTATTACCAATTATTGGTTTAATTAAGTAATTTAGAACACAGTTGGAACAAAAGCCAGGAGGGATCTGGCCCTCCAGGACCGGAATTGTGCACCCCTGCACTAGAGAAACAGATTGTGTTGTTTGTTAAAACGCCATGTTTTTAATACAGGCTGCAAACTCGGAGCAGGAATGAAATGAAACACTCTGAACCGGTCTGTCAGTTGGAATCACTGCAGCGGCAGGGCATTTGTTTCAGTAGTATGCTTGTAAAATCATCTGCATGCTAACTGCAGTGGATTAACATTGCAATCTGCACAGTGCGCCGCTTTCCACGCCAGGAGATGTGTTGTTATTGTTATTATCCCTGTATTTACATTGACTCATTATTGTGAATCTCTGTATAATGCAGCATTGTGTCGACTGATTTGGATGCTCTGTCTGGATACAGTTCTCAGTACATCTGCAAACATCTTAGTCATTTATGCTTTGTGTTTAGTATCCCATGCCAGTCCCACAGCTGCACACAGGTGTGATTGATTCCCTTAGTCCAGTGGTTTTCAACCTTTTCATCTCAAGTACCAGTGTTTCCAGCAGGGACCACCAGGTGTACCAGTAACTCTGTGCAATCTTAAACTGCTGTTGTAAAGCCCAGACCTACCCCATTACAAGCAGGTTTGTTGTGTCTGTACTTGGTGACCGCACCTTTAATTGTGCACAGTTGTAATATCGAAAACAGCATGCTGCAGCTCCCATGCTCAGTGTTAATGGAGTCCTGATCTGACAGCATGCTGCAGCTCCCATGCTGATTGTTAGTGAAGTCCTGATCTGACAGCATGCTGCAGCTCCCATGCTCAGTGTTAGTGAAGTCCTGATCTGACAGCATGCTGCAGCTCCCATGCTCAGTGTTAGTGAAGTCCTGATCTGACAGCATGCTGCAGCTCCCATGCTCAGTGTTAGTGAAGTCCTGATCTGACAGCATGCTGCAGCTCCCATGTTCAGTGTTAGTGGAGTCCTGATCTGACAGCATGCTGCAGCTCCCATGCTCAGTGTTAGTGGAGTCCTGATCTGACAGCATGCTGCAGCTCCCATGCTCAGTGTTAGTGAAGTCCTGATCTGACAGCATGCTGCAGCTCCCATGCTCAGTGTTAGTGAAGTCCTGATCTGACAGCATGCTGCAGCTCCCATGCTCAGTGTTAGTGAAGTCCTGATCTGACAGCATGCTGCAGCTCCCATGCTCAGTGTTAGTGAAGTCCTGATCTGACAGCATGCTGCAGCTCCCATGCTCAGTGTTAGTGAAGTCCTGATCTGACAGCATGCTGCAGCTCCCATGCTCAGTGTTAGTGAAGTCCCGATCTGACAGCATGCTGCAGCTCCCATGCTCAGTGTTAGTGAAGTGCTGATCTGACAGCATGCTGCAGCTCCCATGCTCAGTGTTAATGGAGTCCTGATCTGACAGCATGCTGCAGCTCCCATGCTCAGTGTTAGTGAAGTCCCGATCTGACAGCATGCTGCAGCTCCCATGCTCAGTGTTAGTGAAGTGCTGATCTGACAGCATGCTGCAGCTCCCATGCTCAGTGTTAGTGAAGTGCTGATCTGACAGCATGCTGCAGCTCCCATGCTCAGTGTTAGTGAAGTCCTGATCTGACAGCATGCTGCAGCTCCCATGCTCAGTGTTAGTGAAGTGCTGATCTGACAGCATGCTGCAGCTCCCATGCTCAGTGTTAGTGAAGTGCTGATCTGACATGTAACACAGACAGCTCTTATGATTACATGTTCCCATTTATTTTTCAGTAAAATAAAGTTTAAATTGCAGTGAGCTTCTTCTGCTGTATTTACCATATTAAATACACAACAGCAAGCTCATTGTCCTATATTTTCATTTGCACAATCTGAGCGCTACTGATTGTTCCTGCAATCAAATAAGTTGCAGGACATTTCATTTCATGCTCTTATTTCTTTGTTGTTTTTTTCTGAGCAGTACACTTCCTAATTACAGACCCAAGTATTTCTGTGTGTTCTGCTTTTACATTTCTTAAAATGGTCAGTTTGTGAAATAACTTAGTTTTCCCTGCAGCAGCTGACCGTGCTGTAGTACAAAACTCAGATACATTAGTGTTTTACATAATGGTAACAGCACTCTTAAATGACATGCCTGCTTCTGAGGCTGAAGAGATACTACCAGCTCATCATCTAACTGGGGAATCTGCTGTGCAATTAAATCAGCCTTAAACTCAGACGCTAAATGTAACTAAATCTGTTCTATCTGGGATGCAAAGATGCAACAGATGAGAAGTCAGTCAGTGTGGACTCCAAGCTTCATTCAGTTCACACTTTTTTCCTTTTCACTTTTGTTTCACGGAGCTTTTTGCTGCATTACAGCCCTTTCTGAATTATTTTCTTTATTTGAAGTTTCCAGGGCATTTTGTTAATGGTGCGTGTGCGACACAAGATCCTTGAGTGTTTTTATTTGTGTTTCTCGCTGTTCTTGTCCTACATTTCTTAACTGCAGCTGTTCATTGGAAGCTGCATTTTTACACAACAGTACTTGCACACGTTTGCTCACCATCACAACTGTTGCAAGAAGCTGGGGTTCCTGTATTGTGCTGGTGTAATACCTCTCTGCACTTCCAAGCACTGGTATTTCATCCAATTGTTACGTCCTCCTCGCGCTTCAGTTTATTAAAATATGTGTTTTTATCCAGACTGACGTCCTGTCGTATTCATAAATACTGACACATGCTTTTAAAGGGAGAGGCAGCATTTATGTGCCTAACCCCGAAACAAACTGTTTTTTATTGTCCCATTTTAGTCGCAGTATGGAGGCCTCAGTGGCCCATTTCCCTTGGTTCAGAAACAGAAGCTATGTGCGCGATACAGTATATTATACAGTATATTATACAGTTAACAGTGTAACCGGTCCAGTCAGGCCTGTGATGATTCATAACTACAGGCAGCCCCGGGCCATGGCTAATGTGAACCTGCATAGCTAGGAAACGTAACCTGGTACAATTCTACATGCAGTGACTGACTGAGGCGTCGGGTTTCCTTTAATATAATTTCTGTTCAGAAAAGTTCAGAGCCTCTGAAATCAAATTGTCAACACTCTTGAATTCTTCGTTTTAAGTGTGCTAAACACAAAGAAGCGATCAGATGGTTATACACAGGAGGAAATAGTTTGTTGCCGTTGATTTACTCTGTGAACTGTCTGAAAGCCCGCTGTGCGTCTGTAACTGTATTATAAGAAGACACCGCTGCAATGAGATGCTGTGTCTGGTTGGACCGTGCTTTGTTAATGACAGTCTTCTAGACCGTGGGATCTGTGAGTTCAAGGTAAGGGATCACAGCTCGGTGATCCTGCCTTCATATTCCATATCCTACAGCCAGGGGGAGACAGAGAGCAAGTGGCTTCTCATCTGTTTGCTAGTGTAGAGATTGTGAAACTAGACTGTATAGATCTCAAATATCTTGGCAGTCTGCCTCACTAACTCCCTCGAGCAGTTACATTTCAAATCGGGAGTACATTTGCATTTGTTTGTTTTTGTGAAGAATCCCTTTTTTTAATTGGTATACTCTATTTCAGCCATCCCCAGAGCAGTCCTGGCTCTCTCTCTCACCCTGATCGCTTTGATGACATGGAGAATGTGACAGCCCATAGTGAATGTTATCTCTTAGTAATACATGTGGCATCTCTCCCATTCTGGTATCCTGCATGCATGTTCAAACACTGTAGCAACCCTCCAGTAAACCTGCGCTGTGCAGAAGCTAAATAAAAGGGTTCTTCATTTAAGTGGAAGTCTTCTCTTCCATTTACCCTGGCTTTACACTGATGCTCATTCATGGATGCTGCAGGGGATGTTTGTTCAGGCATTATATTTCTAGATGAGTCTCTGTGGTTCAAACAAACTGAAATAGCAAGCTTTAGTCTCTTTAGAGGCTGGTGATTGTGGAGACTTGGCTCGATACGTAGCAGGAAAGGTCATTTGTAGAGGCTTTGCAACAATCCTGAATATTTTCAGTAGAGGCTGCTTCCAGATTGGGATGAAATGTGGTGTTAACTGAAGTTCAGAGCAGATTTAGCTGGAGCCTGTAATGTATTTATTTATTTATTTATTTGGGTGGGGGGGGGGTCTATTCATTTGAATGTATCTCAAATCAGAGCTAACTCCTTCTGCTTCTTCATGTTGGGGACAAGGTAAAAGTGGAAGAAAGATAATGATCCATTCAACAGATCTTGACACTTCTTCCTATCCTGTGTGAACTGCTGATGAACCGCCTTTGGTTCCTGTTACAAACCGTTGAATTGTTACCTTGTGTCCAGTGAGCCATGGAAGTGCAATGCAGTTTCTTACTCCCTGGGAACATCCTGAGCAGATGGCTGGATTGTAGAATAACGTTTGGACTGGCTCAGCAGACTGTGCCGAGCACTTTGTGTCAAGGATCTTGCAGTGTACTTGTACAGTGTGACTAAACCATTCAGAAGTGAAGTGTGTTAAGAAGAGGTAGCCCTGTCATGCATAACGAGATTCCAGGGCTGTTGCATAGTCATTTCACCCACTGCAGGTTTTCCAACCAGCTTGATTAGCCACAGAGTGTCAAATTGAACTCCTAGTAAAACCAGGAATGAGTCAAACGGAGTCCCTGAATTCCACTACTTTTTGTACTACTCTTTAAAAATGTAATGTTCTTTAGTCTCTTGTGCTAGGGATGGCCGTTTTGGTTTCTGATCGCACCCTCAATGAGATACTCAACTCCGTCACAAGAACCTGAATGCACTGTAGTAAAGCTGGCCTTGATTTCCATTGCAGATGACAAAAAGGACATTGACCATGAGACGGTGGTGGAAGAGCAGATTATCGGAGAGAACTCTCCTCCCGATTATTCAGAGTACATGACCGGAAAGAAACTCCCGCCAGGAGGCATCCCGGGGATCGACCTCTCTGACCCCAAACAGTTAGCAGAGTTCGCCAGGTGAGTCTCCTGTGCAGCATGCTGGACAGTGCAGCAAGTCCCAGCTACTCCACTGCACGCCTGTCACTTACAATCAAACAGCTGCTTCATTCATTTTACTTTCCATTCTCAGCAGACCTTGAGAAAGGCTCTGTTCTAAACACCTAGGAGGAAAGAGGTAGTAACTTGAGGTTTTTTCCAATCCTTTTTCTACACTTCACTGTCTTCGGTATCCTCTTCACTTCACCTCACTGACCTGCTCTGTCAAAGCACACACAATGAAAAGTGTAACTGCTCAGGGGAGCAGTGAGTGGGACGGGTGCTGGAGCTAATGAATGATAGGAGAAGGATTGTAGAACTATGGAGGCTACACTTTTAACCACCTTATGTTGAGAATCATCTTGACCTGGAACAAAATGACGGTGTGCATAAGCAGTCCCATGAAATACTAAACACTGAGACTATGATTTGTTACTGTGGGGTCAAATAGACCTGAAACCTGTCAGGAGAGTTCAGTGGACGGTGTTAAAGTGGGGTGTTATGACTCTTCACACCTGCTGGCTATGTAGAGAAGGCCTTTATAGCTGCTCAGCTCTGATCTTGGTATAAGCAGGGCTGGGTCTGGCAGATACTCTGATAGGAGACCTGCAGGGAACATGAGTTCTGCTGTAGAAGCGGGGTTTAGTTGCTGAGTTGGGGTCTCTTTCTCTCTCTCTGTCTGTCTGTCTGTCTCGCTCGCTCTCTTGCTGTCGTTCTCTCACACTCTCTGTCTCTGTCTCTCTTGCTCTCGTTGTCTCGCTTGCTCGCTCTCTGTCTCTCTCGTTCTCTCACACTCTCTTGCTCTCATTGTCTCTGTCTCTCTCTCTCTCTCTCTGTCTCTTGTTCTCTCACTCTCTTGCTCTCATTGTCTCTGTCTCTCTCTCACTCTCTCTGTCTCGTTCTCTCACTCTTGCTCTCGTTGTCTCTCTGTCTCTCTTTCTCGTTCTCTCACACTCTTACTCTCGTTGTCTTTCTCTGTCTCTCACTCTCTCTGTCTCTCGCTCTGTCTCTCTCTCTCTGTCTCTTTCTCGTTCTCTCTCTCTCTGTCTGTCTCTCTCACACACACCTGGGCCTGAACTTCAAGATGCATTGTCCCATAGTTGTGTTCGTGGTGTGTGTTCACTATGTTCCCCCAGTAGTCTGTTCATTATAAATGGATGGGCTTGTGAAGGTGTTCTGTAAGCCTAAGCTCAGGGCTTGTGTGTTTCAAAGCATTACAAGTAATGCTGAGCAGTACTTTGGGAGTTATTTGTAACTGTTTAGAGTTTAAACCGGATTTGTAAAATGGCTTACCTTTTGCTAATGCCGTATCCGAATGAGCAATACATTGTGGTCCAGTTCAAATGTTCATATTAGTGAGCGCATGTAATCCACAAGTTGAATTAAGAACACACAAGGGGTGAAGCAAGCACCGCTTTTGCTTCAGCTGTTAAAGTATGTGTAGAGGGGATGGATTCCAAAGGGGGTTAGGAAAAGGATCCTTCGATTCACAATCAAGTGATCCCACAAGTGACAGGCATGACAACTCAGATATGGATATTATCTTTCCAGCCCCTTCAATAGCAGTGAATGCCTCGTGAAACGGGAGCCCAATCGGTAAGTTAACCAACTTACTTCACTTTCACAGATACATACAGCTCATGATGTTTATACTGTCCATCGTCTATACAAATAAATACAGCTTCAGAGAAGTCACCCAGTGTTTTAGGCTTAACATTGCCATGCCCTCGCATTCTGCACGCTTGAAGTAGCTGCTGTTAATACTGGTCTCTTTGGCTAGGAAGGTTATTAGTTTGTTTCCAATCATGTCTGAAGTTCAAGAGAGTGCTCACCCTAGTGGTCAACACTGGTATAACGCTGCTCATGAATACTGGTAAACTATACCCCCCACCACCACTCAGTGTTAGGAGGTTTGAATGGACTGACCCAAAGATCTGCACTTCCTGGTTTCGTTAATGTTGAACAAGTAATACCTGGGCTAACTGGTCTTCACCTTCCCAACACCCATAGAGAAAGGATTTTGTATCTGTCCTTCCTGTAGTGTTACAGAAAGCAGGCTGGCTTATAGAGGCATCTTCTGACTGAAAGATGTTTGTAACAGACTGACAGTCTTTTAAAGCAGGTCAAAGTGCATGTTTTCAGAGAGGGCCTGGTCTGTAACTGTGAACATGAAAAGTGAAGCATCTTGAGTTCATTCACCTGGAATGCCTCGTTCGTTATTCTGTCCCTTCACTGGGAAGGGCAGCACCACTAGCGGAGGGGCCACACATTCACACTTGCATGGGTGGGGAGGGGGGGGGTCTAATTATCGACCCCAAGCAGGATATGAACTTGTGACTTCACACGAAGGTGAGGAGGTACAGCTGGGGAAATGATTTGCTCCCCTTAACACATTTTAAAAGTAAGATAGCTTGTTTTTGTTGCATTAAAGTTCTTCAGCGAATATACAATATTGAAATCCGTCTGACCAAATAGACTGGATTGTTTTGACCAGCTGTACCACCATCAGTTTCGATTCTTAAGTAATTCCTTTACCGTTTCAGTAGTGTTAGACATTTTGTACCTTCTGTTGGTTAACTCGTTGTTTTTCTGTGTAGATGGCTTTTTTTTTTTTTTCCTCAAAGATTTTCGTTTTGTGTTGCAGGATGAAGCCGAGAAAAATAAAAGAAGATGACGCCCCAAGAACGATAGCGTGTCCCCACAAAGTGAGTGCTGTGGTACTGTAAGAGAGAGAGAGAGAACAGGTGTCTCGCTGGCTTTGTGCTGGAGTGCTCTGTTACTGTAAGAGAGAACAGGTGTCTCGCTGGCTTTGTGCTGGAGTGCTGTGTTACTGTGAGAGAGAACAGGTGTCTCGCTGGCTTAGTGCTGGAGTGCTGTGTTACTGTGAGAGAGAACAGGTGTCTCGCTGGCTTAGGTAATAGGTAAATGTAAGGGGATGCAATTTTGCAATATTCTGGTATGTATTAAGCAACATAAATGATGATTAACAGCCAAGTCGGCTAATAACTGAACATTGGAAAAGCCAGTCAGCAAGCCAGCTATTAATATCCAAATGAAATGAAAGCGATGTTTTGGCTCTGTGTACGTTCCAGTGTAGCTGCACTGTGAGTATTGGTTTCGGGGAGGGTGGGGTGCTGCCAGGGCTTGACTCGCCTTTTCCGGTTCTTCATCTCTTCATATCCTGCTCTTGTTTGCTTTGCCACCCAGGGATGCACAAAGATGTTCAGGGACAACTCTGCCATGAGGAAGCACTTGCACACTCACGGGCCGCGCGTTCACGTTTGTGCTGAATGTGGGAAAGCCTTCGTGGAGAGCTCCAAACTGAAGCGACATCAGCTCGTTCATACTGGAGAAAAACCTTTCCAGGTAGGGCCCTGATCCTCCAGTGCATGAACACACTGCTACTGATCATTGATGGGAACATGAAGAGCCAGTGTCCCTCTCGGTCATTGCTGGTAAATTAATATTGCACTGTGTGAGAGATTTCCAGACAGGACGAGCTACCTATTTATGGGTGATGGCATATGTTGTATTACTGGGGCTAAAGTGAGGTGAAAAAGGCAACAAATACCTGCCCCTGGTCGTCCATGCATTGTAAAACATTGTAATTCTACCATGAGAGAATAGAAGTGTAGTATACAACAACATACTGTAGATACAGCAACATGTTAGCATGCACAATATAGAGTACCCCACTGTGCTGTTGGGTTCCTCTGCAAGATTCACAGGGAAGAGGAAACTGTACCAGTTCTGTCAGATTTTTGGGGCCCTGTGTGAAACTGGTTCTGGTTTCAGGCAAGTTCCCATTAGGAGAGATGCTTTCATCACAAACATTTCTCTGCTGAATATTGCTTTCATGAAGTGTGGTTCTTTGAAGATTTGAGACTAGCCTTGTTTGTATTGGATTGAATGTACTTTATTTTGACGTGTTGGAATGCACTAGGTGATCTCCATGTGCTTCTGCAGCAGTTTGATGACGGCAGTACCATGGTGATGGGTTTGATTTTGTTTCCCCTGCAGTGCACGTTCGAGGGATGTGGAAAGCGGTTCTCACTGGACTTCAATTTACGCACTCATGTGCGGATTCACACCGGAGACCGGCCCTATGTGTGCCCTTTCGATGGCTGCAATAAGAAGTTTGCTCAGTCAACTAACCTGAAGTCTCACATCTTGACACACGCGAAAGCCAAAAACAACCAGTGAAGTCCAGGAGGAATCCCAGCCCTGCACACAGCGGCATCTTCATGGAATATAGTCGGGCAAAAGTGATTAAACCACGACCCTTTGTATATTGTTTCTAGAAAAGAGTTTTAAAAAAAATAAAAGAAAAAAGGAAAAAAAAAGAAATGTACTTAACAAAGACTTTTTGATAAGTAAGGAGATAAGAAAAAAAAAAAAGCCTTTAAAGATGATGCTAAGCTTTTTCTCACTTTTAGTTCCGTTTTGTGAACAGGCTGCTGTTCTGTAAAACAAATCGCTATAAAGGCCCATTTTCAGAGGACTCGAACTCCCCACCTTGCATCTAAAGACAATTCTTTATACAAATGTGCTTTGAAAGAAAAAGCAAAATTGGACTGATTTACACAACAAAACAAATCTCTTTTTCACCCGTCTGCATAGAAAACATATTGCTTTTTTAATTTTGTATTTTAAGTGTGCATATTGTACACTTTTTTGGGGATATGCTTAGTAATGCTATGTGTGAATTCTTCTGAAGATTGACCTCTTGTAATAGATCTTCCTGGAAGAGAATGGGCAGTTACTGTACTACATGCATACTTCAAGTGTGTTTTTTTCCTGTAAAAAGTTACATAGCTTTTGTTTGCTCCCTAATTTGGTTGTATTCTTTTCTTGTTAACTCATTTTGTATAATTGTATCGTATAGCTGTAATGAAATCATGTAGACTCTAATAGCAATGTGGTTTAAATAGTGTTAATCAATTAAAACCATTTTAGTCACAGCTTTTAGTTTTATTTTTCCTGAAATGTACTGCCAGATTGGAACGGATTTCACGGCAAGCCTGTTTTCAGATGCATATACAAAAAACAAGAACTTCAACAAATGGTGCTCGCTTGCATTTGTACAATGTATCATACAGCCATCGCCATCCAACACCTGTTAATAATGTACCAATGAAATGGGCTCAAACCAAGCACTTAGAAAAAACACTTGTTTTGTAATAAACCAAGCATTGATGGTTAGAATCAGTTGAAAGGGGCTTTCATTGTTTGTTTTTGGTCTTGGGTGGGATTGAGAAACCTTTCTGGCAAATGCCATGATGGCTTATTGTTAGATTTTTAGTTCAGGTTCCTTAGATTTTATTTTTCTTTCTAAGGAATAGGTAGTTTTGGTCAGTCCCGTTGTAGATGTTTCTGTCCACGGTACTTTTGATCCATTGTCCAGTCTATAAATGTGTTGGTGGTCAGCCCTCCCCAAGTACAGGGATGCTGTCTTGAAAGCCCAGCTTGGCTCCAGGGAGCTCAGTGAATTGGGTGCTAGATGTATGGAGAGACACAATGTGTGTCTGTACGGGGGTGAAGGGACGCGTCCCAATCCGCTCTGTGTGTGTGTGTGTGGCTGTAAGGGGGTGAAGGGACGCGTCCCAATCCGCTCTGTGTGTGTGTCTGTAAGGGTGTGAAGGGACGCGTCCCAATCCGCTGTGTGTGTGAGTGTCTGCGCTGGGGTGAAGGGACGCGTCCCAGTCCGCTCTGTGTGTGAAACATGTTTGGAGATCTCACGCTCAGTCAGTAAGACAAGACTTGCTTCCACACGTATTAAATGCAAATAAAACTCCCCGTTGTGTTCATTTGGTGTTTTTCTGTGTCGCATGATTTAAGCTAGTTTCCCCATGTCCAGGCTTTTTTTGTACTATTTGTTAAGTGATCAGTGCTTTATAAAAATGAAGGCAAACTGCAATGCTACCATGTTCCTTTTGAGAATGTCAGGAACCCTGATTATTCAGGGTCGTGGAGTGCTATAGATAGCATTAGGGGTGTTTTCATTGTTTTTCATCCACTGACACAGCCTTGTAATCCCTAGGAGGCTGCAGGTTGTGTGTCCTGTTCCTTGGGTGTGATGGATCTCGACACTGGAAGAATCCTGTGGGCCAGCGATACTGCGGGAGGAGATGGTAAATGGGAAGTTGGGACTTGAAATAAACATTTCTGGGGGGTCACTTCCTATCTTTATAGCCTGGGTTGATTTTCAAACCAAACAAAGTGCTGCATATCTCTAATGTAGAATGCATGTAATTGTCCAGTCTCCTCCCTTCCGTCAGCTTTTCAGTATTCACAGGGTGTGACCATGTAAGGACAGCTTGATTCAAGGGGAGAAATCCTGCATACCTTTGCACTCGCATATAAAAGAATACAAAATAGCTGACCTTTCTGTTTATAACATTAAAAACGAACTCCATGCAAGTACAAAATCAGACGTTCTCACTACCCTTTAAATCCAGCAGAGGGCATTCTTGGAAAACTATCCCAATGTACAATAAAGCAGCAACGTGAACTAAACATTTCGCTTGTACTGTAGAGGGACACCTGACTCATGACAAAGAATGTGTGTTTTCTGATAAACGGTAATGTGTCTGGTGGTGTTACCCTTCCCATAATCAGTATTATGAAGAGATATGTTTTGATATTCAACATATCAATTACAAATCGGACACCTGTCCAGCAATGCCAGGGTTTCTGATCTGGAATGGCACTGTAAACTTCACCCTTGGAATAAACTCTTTCCATCTCAGAGACACAGCTGACATGAGGACCCCCTGGTAATACAAGTAGTAATAAAGACAACAGAAGCCACTTCTTTAAAACCCTTTGCATTTTATTTTCATACATTACTTTGGTACAAGGAGCTGTGCTGTGCTTAGGTTGGCATCCGCACAGACAAGACAGCAGAAACACACGGTCCAGCGCCTCACCCACTTCACCTCCATCACACTAGCACTGCAATCCCTACTGTACAAACCGATCCCCAAAGGTTACATTGTTTCAGCAACGCAGAATTCTACAACAAGCAGACCTGCTCTATCCCTCCCCCTTAAAGAAAAAACAAAGCAGCACACGTTAGTTATGGGGTCAGACAATCCAGGTCAGACAAATATTGCACCTGTCCCGACATGGCTTATAACGCAGAGAACTTCAACCATGACTCTGTCCACACGAAACGGATCCGTGAAGCAGGCATCGACGTGCTCTCTGAACTGGGTTCCCTACACTGGCTTCCGAATACCCTGTGAACATCACCCCATACTGCAGTCCAACGCCGGCGAGTTCAGGAACATGAATCTACACACAAACATTTAGTTAGCAATGTTTCTGCTGGAAATAAAGCTGGTTCAGTGGAAGACTGGTTTGTTGTTTTTTTTGGATTGTACAGTATTTATTTTGTTGGTTATATTTATAAATCGACACCGTCTTCTTTTGGAGGAAAAGCAATTAGACCCGGAGATATTTATTTCAAATGAATCCTCGTTCTGGTTAAAAAAAGAGCCTCCCATAGTAACAGCCAACCCTCCCAAAAAATGCTTTTGAAAAAGGTTCAGTGCAATCACAGCAACCAGGCCCCAGCTAAAGCTGCTCAGAGCTGTCCAAGATTGTTTCTGTAGTAAAGTGAAATAGAGTGTCTAGGAAGCCCAGAGCTGCTTCAGTGCAGCTTTCGAGACTAGGCTGATTTCATTAAGCCATGATTTGCACATTTATATCACCACTTCTTCAGTCAAATGACCTTGTCTGTAAAACATTGAGCATTGCTGATGCCTTTGCAGCAGCACAAAAAAAAGATACAGATAGAAACAAAAAAATAAAAACGCACCAAAACAGATGCACATTCAAACAGTCATCAAATGGGGGTTTGTATCGCCAATACGGGGCCATGCTGAGAAATTACTGCAGTGGAATAAAGCTGTGAAATGAGTAGTCCACTAGTAGTAACGGAGATTAAAATATATTTATATAAGTATTTATATATACTGGGCAACAACCAAACTCATTAAACTGAGTTAACTGGCCCACATCTCAAACCACAGGATTTAGAACAGATCTGCAAATCAAATGTCTACTCTTTCTTTCTTTCTTTCTTTCGGACACAAGCTCTCTTTTGGATATTGGATTGCACATTTCTCGGGTTCAGAAATCAGAAGCACATGAAGCAGACCCGCCCACCCGGCATCGCCTTACAGAGCTCAGCCCTTGAATCTGCCTTCCAGGAAAATTATTATTAACTTATTTCAAAACCAAGTTTTGAAATATCCTTCCGAAATGGACCCTGATCTGTGGGCAATGTAGAAACTGCACTAGCTGCTTCATGAACAGTAAATAAGCATTATATCTACGGAGAGGGTGCGATTTATGTTTTGCTGTGGTTTCACATTTACATCAAATGTACAATATATATAACAGCAGTACAGCCCTGAACGTATCAAGAGTTATTTCTGTACAGCACAGTCAATTAAAATTAAATTAAAAAAAAGCTGCTTTGTAAAGGAAAGAACAACCTGCCTTAAAACTTTACTCAATACAGTTCTACCTCTTTTAAACTTGCATATATTAAAAAAAAAAAAGAATTCTCCCTAAAATTCCAGATCAGTAACAGAGCTCCCGCATGATCAAGCGGACGGCAGCAGCAGCGTGTGAGGATGAGGAGGAGAGAGTCACAAACTGGACTGCTGCTGCTGCTGCTGCTGCGTTACTGGGGCCGGCTCGCAGTCCTTCACCCCCTCACCCTCCCCTCTCATGTACATCAGGAAGAGCGTGACAGTGGAGAAGGTAGCGGCGTTGACCGGGAATGCCCGCAGCAGAGTGGAGGTGAGACCGCGGGTGAACACCAACCAGCCTTCCTTCCGATAGCTCTGCTGCACACAGTCCAGGATCCCGTTATACTGCAGCACCCCACCCACCCCGTCTGCCTGCAGCCTGGATTTGATCACATCCACCGGGTAAGTGGAGAGCCAGGACGCTATCCCGGACATGCCCCCTGCGAGCAGGAGCTTGGGGATCATGTAGGGGTCATCGGGCTCGCAGCCCAGGGAGCGCGTGAGGCAGTCGTAGGTGAGGAAGTAGAATCCGAAGGCGGGCGCCTCGCGGGCGAGCGTGGTCAGCATGCCGCGGTTGATCCCCCGCACCCCTTCCTTCTTGTAGATCCGCACCAGGCAGTCCAGGGAGTTCTTGTAGTGCTTCCTCGTGGACTTGTACTCGCCGGTGCCCTGCATCTGCATGCGCGTCTTGGCCAGCTCCATGGGGCAGCAGATGACGCACTGTATGGTGCCTGCGGCCGACCCCGCGAGGAACTGGTTCAGCGGGCTGTCCCGCCCCAGCTGCCGCATCACGTTGCCCTGCACCCCGAAAACGATGGCGTTGATGAAGGTCAGGCCCATCATAGGGGAGCCGATGCCTTTGTACAGACCCAGAATCTGACAAAGAAAGAACGGGAAATAGCACCAGGAGATCGACGAGGAGACATTTTAAAAGATAGCAAAATTCTGCCAAAACATTATATATTATATATATATATATATGTATGTATGTATGTATGTATGTATGTATGAAGTTTCCTGCCCCAATCTTAACATAGGTCAGACTCTCTAGACTCATTTTTGCAGGAATTGAATGAAACACTCCGGGCTGGCAGCTGAACTGTGTGCAATCGCAAATCACACACACACTGGAATAATAACCACTAGGAACAAAAAAACTAATATGGAAATAAGACTCCCATTGCATAGCAATGTGATCCATTCCTGGTTTTACTAGGAGTTTAAGACACCTGAGTTTGTCACTCATACACTGGGGCTAATCAAGCTCTTAGTAACACCTGGAATGGGTGAAACTGCTAGGCAATAGCAGTCTTATTCCCATCCCTGAAGTGACTATGAATACATGCGCTTGTGGCACAAGCAGCAAGTCACAAGCAAGGCAGCTGTAGCCTGCTAAACTGTCAATGTCTGTGCTGCAGGTTACAAATAAAGTGTCAATGACCCTGGCAGCTCTGTGCTGCAGGTTAGAAATAGCAGAAACTATTAAGAACTAGCCTATTCAAAAACACTGGATTTCGTAATCGTGATTATTTGTTATCTGGATAAATGTAATCCAGCAGTGACAGAAAAACCAGATCAAAATGATCCAGATAAAAGGAATCTTGATCACAAAATATAGGATTACAAAATCCGGATCACTTTGATCCAGATGAAAATTTTTGAAAAACCTGCCCCAGGTCACCTGCTCGTTTGCCGTTCCTCTAGATGGCATGTTTAACGCAGGAGAGAAATACTCGCTCCGCCTCGCATGCCAACGTCTTTCTGCACCGATTGAGGAGCATCAAGTCCTCATAGGTCTCCCCTCGGCTATTTGCAAGTCAGGGACAGCATACTTACAGACTCCTGTCGTACAATCGACTGGAAGCAGTGGAAGGTCCCGCGATACAAAGGCTTGTCTACATTTTGAACCTGAAGTCGGACCTGCGAAAGAAAAAGGACTGCATTAAAAACACAGCAGCACGTTCCTCTCCAGCACCAATCCACACGCACTTCAATCACACATACACTGCTACGCACTTCAATAACACACACGGAAAAGATATGGAATGAATGAATCATATTGAAAAACAGACAGTGGTTTTGATGGCTTCTTTTATCTTTGAAGAACTGGGCTACTCTCTTTGTATTTGTATTTTGCCACACAATCAAGACTGAGAAACAGGAAGTATTCACCTTGACTGTACTTACTAGGTAACTCTCCTGTGAAGAGGCTTATCCCTCACCCACAAATTAACTAACCCCGTTGCTGTTAATGAAGGTAGCCCCTGGCTCAGAAATAAAGGCAGTTAAATGCAAACAAAATGTAAATAAAAATGAAATAAATAACCTCCTATTTGCTGTTTCGACTGAATCGGAATTAAGACTGTGCTCCCTGATGACTGGTGCAGTGTTTCACACACTAGAGCTATAAACCTCAGACTGTGCTCCCTGATGACTGGTGCAGTGTTTCACACACTAGAGCTATAAACCTCAGATTGTGCTCCCTGATGACTGGTGCAGTGTTTCACACACTAGAGCTATAAACCTCAGACTGTGCTCCCTGATGACTGGTGCAGTGTTTCACACACTAGAGCTATAAACCTCAGATTGTGCTCCCTGATGACTGGTGCAGTGTTTCACACACTAGAGCTATAAACCTCAGATTGTGCTCCCTGATGACTGGTGCAGTGTTTCACACACTAGAGCTATAAACCTCAGACTGTGCTCCCTGATGACTGGTGCAGTGTTTCACACACTAGAGCTATAAACCTCAGACTGTGCTCCCTGATGACTGGTGCAGTGTTTCACACACTAGAGCTATAAACCTCAGACTGTGCTCCCTGATGACTGGTGCAGTGTTTCACACACTAGAGCTATAAACCTCAGACTGTGCTCCCTGATGACTGGTGCAGTGTTTCACACACTAGAGCTATAAACCTCAGACTGTGCTCCCTGATGACTGGTGCAGTGTTTCACACACAGGGCTATAAACCTCAGACTGTGCTCCCTGATGACTGGTGCAGTGTTTCACACACTAGAGCTATAAACCTCAGACTGTGCTCCCTGATGACTGGTGCAGTGTTTCACACACTAGAGCTATAAACCTCAGACTGTGCTCCCTGATGACTGGTGCAGTGTTTCACACACTAGAGCTATAAACCTCAGATTGTGCTCCCTGATGACTGGTGCAGTGTTTCACACACTAGAGCTATAAACCTCAGACTGTGCTCCCTGATGACTGGTGTAGTGTTTCACACACTAGAGCTATAAACCTCAGATTGTGCTCCCTGATGACTGGTGCAGTGTTTCACACACTAGAGCTATAAACCTCAGATTGTGCTCCCTGATGACTGGTGCAGTGTTTCACACACTAGAGCTATAAACCTCAGATTGTGCTCCCTGATGACTGGTGCAGTGTTTCACACACTAGAGCTATAAACCTCAGACTGTGCTCCCTGATGACTGGTGCAGTGTTTCACACACTAGAGCTATAAACCTCAGACTGTGCTCCCTGATGACTGGTGCAGTGTTTCACACACTAGAGCTATAAACCTCAGACTGTGCTCCCTGATGACTGGTGCAGTGTTTCACACACTAGAGCTATAAACCTCAGACTGTGCTCCCTGATGACTGGTGCAGTGTTTCACACACTAGAGCTATAAACCTCAGAGTGTGCTCCCTGATGACTGGTGCAGTGTTTCACACACTAGAGCTATAAACCTCAGACTGTGCTCCCTGATGACTGGTGCAGTGTTTCACACACTAGAGCTATAAACCTCAGACTGTGCTCCCTGATGACTGGTGCAGTGTTTCACACACTAGAGCTATAAACCTCAGATTGTGCTCCCTGATGACTGGTGCAGTTTTTCACACACTAGAGCTATAAACCTCAGAGTGTGCTCCCTGATGACTGGTGCAGTGTTTCACACACTAGAGCTATAAACCTCAGACTGTGCTCCCTGATGACTGGTGCAGTGTTTCACACACTAGAGCTATAAACCTCAGACTGTGCTCCCTGATGACTGGTGCAGTGTTTCACACACTAGAGCTATAAACCTCAGATTGTGCTCCCTGATGACTGGTGCAGTGTTTCAGCGTGTCCACCATCTGCAGTCTTGAACTTTGGAAGAAACCCCAAGTGCTTTCATGCTAGGCTGGGAGGCGTGGCAACGGCTGCATTCGGTTGGAATCGATGGTTTCAGACAAGGAGCATCCATACTGCCCATTTTAATTCTACTCAACCAGATCACAAAAGCACAAGTGCCAGGTTTTAAGGCTGACAGTTCCATGTCTCCATAAACCCTCCCATACTGAAATCCTTACCGCAGACGGCCCTGCATACAGATTTTCTTAATCCTGTCCTGTGCCTTCTAAACCATCTTTTCCTTGCTATATATGTAAACAAACGCGCTTATTCAAAATTCATTTTTACCGGCAAGTCGGGCGGGACATCTTGTCTACAGGGGTGTCCTAGAGTTAAAACATAACATTCAAAAAACACAGCTTGTAAGAGTCAATATTGCAGAATAAGAAAAAGATAAGACTAAAATATTAAGCAGATTCTGTTCATGTATTGTAAAGATCACCCCTTTGCGGAGCCCCAGGATTTGCTCAAAGGCTATTCTTGGGTTGGGGTGGGGGGTGGGGGGGGGGGGGGGGGAGTACAGCAGCTTCAGGACCTTCTCATGCATTCCCTGGCATTTGAAATGCAAGCTGTATAGATGTGCGGTCAGGCTGCTCCTGCAAGCTAATGCCCAGCTGCTGAGAAGGGGATAGTATGCCTTCAGGAAGAGGACTCTTCACATGGATTATACACCGTGTCACAACCTGAACAAGTCTCATCAGGCTTGCACAAGCATGAACACGATGGTTTGCAGAATGCACAAATACATGTGCTTTACCTTTGGCCCAGACGCGTTGCAACAGCAGCAGCTGTAATGTTGCCTCCTGTGCATAGTTAGTGCTACAGGCGGCTGGTTAAAGTGCTGCTATGGTAAACAGTAATTAATATGCCAGTGCAAGGGCAGCACTGGTTAATAGCTGACCAAGGTGTCTTGTTTAAGCCAGTTAAGCTTGATAGGGTGACACATGACAGCTCATTGTTCCTCCCTCTGGGTCACTGTCCAGGGTAAGCTGAGTGAGCTTCTTTTGAAGATTAAAAATAACTGAATGAGAATGTTCCTAAAGTTTTTAAGAACTGCTTTTGAAGAGTGTTTATAAACAAATATTCTCGTAGATTAAACGGTGCTTTGAAAATAACAAGGTTAAACCCTTGAAAAAAGCTGAAAACCCAATAATCTTGCATAAGAGAATGCAACTGAAAGGTTTTTAAAATCATTAACTGTATCTGCCACACCTATAATGCATTACCATTGTGCAACTTATGCAAATGTTATTTTACTCTTCCAATACATTATTATTATTATTATTTATTTCTTAGCAGACGCCCTTATCCAGGGCGACTTACAATCGTAAGCAGAAACATGGGCATGTAACCACTGCTGCTGCCTCATACGGTCTCACTTTTTCATTTTTACATTTAATGTGAGCCAATTCATAGTCCTGATATACTGTGCAATATTAAACAAGATGTATTTTGTTTCAAAGCAAAAAGGATGCATTTGTAGTGATCATTAAAAAACAAAACACGGACGGATGTTCCCACCCACCTTGACCGTGTCAAACGGGTGACCGACGAGGACACCTACAGCACCTGGAACGAAACAGAGACAAGAGAGAGAAATTAGACTGCGCAATATAGGGGAGGAAATACACTGCTCCATTCTCCCTCTAGATACAAACAGTTTAGGATCCAGACAGAAGCATCAAACAGTAATGACTGTGGACGGTGTATAGACTTGGAGGTCAATGGGTTCACGAGCTTCCATCAACTGAACCGTTAGTTGGGAATGTGTTTCTGAACACCCATATTGTTCATTAACACAGTACTACACTGCAAGCGCTCAATACACCAGGGCAGACTGGACAGTGTGTTCTGCAAGCTTTCAATACACCAGGGCAGACTGGACAGTGTGTTCTGCAAGCTTTCAATACACCAGGGCAGACTGGACAGTGTGTTCTGCAAGCGCTCAATACACCAGGGCAGACTGGACAGTATGTTCTGCAAGCGCTCAATACACCAGGGCAGACTGGACAGTATGTTCTGCAAGCGCTCAATACACCAGGGCAGACTGGACAGTATGTTCTGCAAGCGCTCAATACACCAGGGCAGACTGGACAGTGTGTTCTGCAAGCGCTCAATACACCAGGGCAGACTGGACAGTATGTTCTGCAAGCGCTCAATACACCAGGGCAGACTGGACAGTATGTTCTGCAAGCGCTCAATACACAAGGGCAGACTGGACAGTATGTTCTGCAAGCGCTCAATACACCAGGGCAGACTGGACAGTATGTTCTGCAGCAGAACAGTAAAAACTACTGCGGGCCCGATTACAGCGTTCAACTTACCACCACGTTCGCTGGTTCAACACGTAGCACAATCCAGTTAAATAAATGGTCTTACACACCTGCTGTGTGTGTGCTAGGATATGATTAGACCCTGAGTTTAGTTAATCATAAACATCTTACATGACCCCTGGTTACTGAATACCAAGCTCCTGCAGCGATATCATACACACAATCTAAATATGGCTCTCAATACACAAAGCTAGTCCAATTCCAACAGCTCACTGCAATGCTCCAAATAGCAAGCCATGCTGGAGGGGCTTGTCTCTAACCCCCAATCACAGCGACTCTCCTAGCCACACCCCTCAATGTAATCAAAGCACCCTTTTACAGCCCTGCCACCCTCTGCTGCAGACCCACCGTGCAGTCCAGTACTTCACAACTACTTAACCTGCCTTGATACGGGTCATTCCACACCGACTCAACCACAGCCGTTGCCAACCATCTCAGGTCTTGCTACAAAAATTCACCTGGGTGTTTTCAGGTCCGCTGAGTTTAGAAATGATTCGGAATTTTTTTTTTTTTTAATTTCCCCTTCGAGCTGTGACCTGGCAAAGGTCAACCTATAGTGAAAAAGTGACCCTGACCAGAAAAATTATCCTGGACTCAACTTAGACGCTACCATCATATGCTAAAATGTTACTATTGCTGTAAGAACCTTAGGAGCCACTCTTCCAAATTTTTTTTTTTTTTTTTTTTTTTTTTAAACACTTTTGGTTTCAAGTCCCCCAACCGGTCATTAACCCCCTCTCAAATTTTAAATTTAGTATTTCTACCAAGTTTAGGCTAAAATAACTCACATGGGGGGGGGGGGGCTCCAAAAAATCATCCACAGATATAATCAAGCAAAACATTTTGGTATCCGCAGATTTTAGATTTGTGGTAGATTTTTGAAGTTGCAAAACCCTACTTGGAAATAAGAAGCTGCCAGCCCTACAATTACAGTAAAGTTATATAAAGCACTGCGGCAAAAGTATTTCTGAGGTCACTTCTAGTAATGCCAGTGGGAGGCACACCTTCATTGTACCTTATTTGCTTAGCTTTGATTCCTATGCAACAAGCAGTCATGTGATACACTGGATTTTCCACTGTACAAAAGAAGGAGCATCAGAATTCAAATCTCTGTGACCTTGTCTATACAATGCCTGCAATTGGTCGCACCTTTCACCTTATTGACAGGAGATTAACTGTAAGACAGGCAGACAATGTCATGACCTCATCACACACGCCCTGCAATTGCAATTGGACAGTAAAGGGGTGTGCATACCTTTCCCCAGAACGAGACAGAGGTGCACCAACGCCTGTGTGTCATGCACTACTGTACATCATCCCAAGTTACAGCACTGGGCCAGGAAAAATAGGACGTTCATCCATATAAAATCCACTGGAAAACCTGTAGAAACACCAAGCCCAAGCTATCGTCACAGAATTCTTCCAGCATTGCTACAACATGTGTTGAAACGTTTAGCACTGCAAATGTGCGGTAGCTGCTTTCTTGAGGCAATTTATTTTTGTACGACCCAGCTTGCTACAGTATGCTTGTCAAAAAACGCGAGCTCTTAGAAAGTTTAAGGATTTCCTAAACCTGAGCCAATATCTACTTTTACAGCAAGCACATCACCTTCCTAGATTCTCATTGGTACTCTGTAAAGAATTACAGTTTTCAGCTTAACCTTTCTACATGCATCCTGCCACTGTTGTTACTGTAAAATCAGAGCTACTTTATCTGTGACACCAGTGAAAATGTAGAGGCACCTGCACATTCCCCCAGTTTGAATGTGTTTCAAAACGTTCTGCAATGCCTTGGACATTTACACTGCCAGTGCTTCTTCTAGAACATGCACGCCGGAGCCATGAGGTGCCAGACTGTGCTCCACTGAAGCTGAAGGAACACAGAGACACTTTGTCAGGAGCAGTGGCTTCAAACCTGGTTCCAGGAGACCTAGGTGAGGCTTATCAAACCCTGTCTCCCTTGGTGTGCCATGCAGTCTCCTGAAACCAAATGGGAGCCATGGTCATCATGCATTGACCTTCCTCTGTTTGGCTTGCTGCAGCTCAGAGTTGGTTCATAACTCTTGATCTTCCTCTGTTTGGTTTGCTGCAGCTCAGAGTTGGTTCATAACTCTTGATCTTCCTCTGTTTGGTTTGCTGCAGCTCAGAGTTGGTTCATAACTCTTGATCTTCCTCTGTTTGGTTTGCTGCAGCTCAGAGTTGGTTCATAACTCTTGATCTTCCTCTGTTTGGTTTGCTGCAGCTCAGAGTTGGTTCATAACTCTTGATCTTCCTCTGTTTGGTTTGCTGCAGCTCAGAGTTGGTTCATAACTCTTGATCTTCCTCTGTTTGGTTTGCTGCAGCTCAGAGTTGGTTCATAACTCTTGATCTTCCTCTGTTTGGTTTGCTGCAGCTCAGAGTTGGTTCATAACTCTTGATCTTCCTCTGTTTGGTTTGCTGCAGCTCAGAGTTGGTTCATAACTCTTGATCTTCCTCTGTTTGGTTTGCTGCAGCTCAGAGTTGGTTCATAACTCTTGAAGGATTGCCTGGGTTTTGCCAGCGAGTCTCAGACTGCAAAGTGTTCGGTGCATACCAGAACTCAACAAGGACCAGCAACGCCACTGAAAATCGTTCCTGATCTCAACAGGGAAGGTTGTTGACCTGCAGCGTTGACTCAACGAACTCGCCGACACCGAGAGCCGGCATGCACGCTACTGTAAACCCTGCCTCTGTTTTCAGCGTTGAGTCAACAGAAACGTCACTGAAACTTTAAGGTCAACGCTTCTGGGTAGTAATGGGGAAGACTGAAGACTGACAAACACTTGACAAGCATTAAAAACAATTAAACTATTGTATATTGTACTATTACAATCGCTGACGTATGGCGAATGAAAACAGTCCTTATTATTTTTATGCTGCGTTATTGTGGATGCTGCATTCATTTGCGCTGGGTGGAACGGTGTTGGGTCTCCCTGGTAACAAAAGCGGACTAGTTTTTGACGTCACTCCACATCCACAGCACGAAGGACCGTGCTAGTATAGATAGTTATAATTTAGTAACATGGAAGTCAATGATATACATGTTTTACATACCGGTAGACTGCAGAATCGCAAAAACGTAAAGTGTAATTGTAAATAAAACATTGCACAGTACCACGAGACAACCAGCTACATTACTATAATCTCAGCAAGATAAACCGGCACAGACATCTACAGCTGTGGCCAAAGGTTTTGCATCACAGTTGACATATTGAATTACACACCGCTTTGTAGTTTTCTATAAACTGACATTTCGAAATAGAACACGAGATACTCCCGGTAGACTCTACTGAGATATCATTTTGTAGTTTCTTTGGATTACATGATGTTAAATAAAAGTTCAAAATTACGTTCATTTTTTTTAATGACGTCTCACTCCTAAAAGTGTAGGTGATGCAAAACTTTCGTCCAGAGATGTAAATTCATGGCGGTTTGGATTTAGTCGCATACCCTTAGTTACATCGCCGGACACGGCTTTTAAACTGCACCCCCTGCGTTTACATGACACGTATACTTACTGTAGCAATCCTAACCTTGACTTCTAAAAATCTAAAATATTCTGTTCATAAATATTCAAGGGCAGGGGGTAAAACGACTTGGCTTGAATGATGTAATACTGGAAGGTAGGATTCCACTCCACATTACAAAACATGGCATTCACCCCCCCCCCCCCCCAAAAAAAAACACAACTAAACGCCACATCGCCGCTTACCTCCGAGACATCCAGCTACATAATCCATTGCCACACAGTGTTTTCACTTGAACTTAAACGTATTCAGTGTTTCAGTCTCTTTTAGTCTAGTTGTTTCGTCTTTTCTTCTAGTCTGTCCCTATTGCGTTATCCCTTCTTCACCCACGATGTTTACAAAACGCATTCCTTGCTGCGTCACAGAATATGGAAATCAACAACCGGGTGTTCTAGTGTACAGGCTGTAGTAATATATGTCGTCTTCGTTCGTTCGTTTGTTTGTTTCTCTCTTTTCTTTAACACTGTGTCACACAATCAGCCAGCTCCATTCCGTTTGCTTCTATTTCTGACTGGGAAGGGGAGGGGTGTATAACCCTTTTGTTTTTTTGGAGGAACTATCTGTCCAATGGCGGCGTTGTTAAGGGCTCACACCCCTTCGCGCATCCCTCCCCCCTCCCTTCATTTGCTGATTCTGAGGCCGGCTTCGGGGCGCTGCGGATACAGTTTACAAAAGCCGGCAAATGCAAAGAAACAGAAACAGGTTTCTGCAGACCATACGGAAAATAAGGACACCATACTAACAACAATGGAGATGCAGAATGTTGCGATATACTGTCAGCATGAATGCCCTCACTGCACTAAAAGTCAACATACATTTAAATTTGCATCGTGAGTTCTCAGACGCCAGCACTGACAGACTGCATGAACTTTTCCAGTCCCACACGCAATAATATTTAATTAAAAAAAAAAAACAAAAAAAAAACTATGATATAATTAACTGAGGTCTGTTGAGTTTATTCCTGCATTTATAGTTAATCGTTTTGCATGTTTGAAATTCTGGTGTGTTTGCATTGCCTAAATATTGTTTACCTGTAACCTCCACCTTTTATGGCAGAAAAATAAATAACAAAGTGTAATGACGTGCTTGTTTGTTTTCAAAACAGCAGTTTTTATTAACCGTTTTTCATCCTGGAATTAGGATTAGCAGCGTTCTAAAGCGTTCCCCAGAAATTGAAGCAAATGACCCGCTCGTCCCAAAAGTGTACATTTCTTATACTGTAGATGAATAAACTGGACCTGATCAATCAATAGAGAAACAGGACTGCCGAAAGACACGTACTTCAGTATGTTAACGTGAACACTGTTCAGAAGGTTTCATTCGACTTTATGAAGCAACGCGAGTTCACTATATATAGAGTGGTGTAAACTCCTGGCACCGGCGGTACCTAGCTGTTAAACTCGTCTGACCTGTTTAACCAGCCAGACGTCACTGGCAGCGATTGAACCAATTGAAGTCTAATGCACAGGGAGGGACAGGCGCTCGTGACAGTCTTGCTGCTCTATAATTAGCTCAGTCACGGTATTAATAAACAGCATCCTCCCACCAGCTTCTCAGAACTGTCTAAAGCTGCAATCTCGCTCAGCAGCCAAGCCGAGGGAAGGCTCAGTGCACAGCAAAGGCACGCGGGCATTTAATACATCACATGGCTGGATAGCAAAACTGCAAAGTACATGGCATGAAAATGGATCAATCCCCCTACAGAAACAACAGGCACCATTTCTAACCGTGTAATGCCAGTTTCTGAATCACATGTGATGCAATGCTCAGCCACCCCTCCATATTACAGTGTTTTACACCCAGCCTCACCAGCCAGTGTTTCACATGCAGTACATTATGTGTTGCCGGACAGGGGGGGGAAACATTTTTTGTACAAGAAATGGAATCTAGTTGCATAAATAAAGTTGCTTTTCTCGTTTCAAAATTGCTTGGGCATTACAGGGTTAATGTGCTCAAAACCCAGATAAGCAAATCACAGGAGCTCTTTAGAGGCAGCTTGAGCTGCCAAACAAACCTACCCGCACCTGCAATTAGCGATTGTTTATTTTCACAGTTTATAAGCACAGGGGTGTGTACTGGGCATGACGTCACAATCAGAAATGTTGTTTGTACAGAAAAATTGGACGGTCCCTCCTCTTAATATTTTGTGAGAGCAGTTGAAAAACTCTACTGGTCCTGCACCCTCAACTGGGTTTTAAACCTTCCCTCAATGAAGAATATCAAAACTGTCAACCAGGACTGAATTCCACCCTGAGAGGCCTCCAGGGGAAGCATGCCAATACAAATACAGTATTTGGTTTTCTTGTTTTACTTTGAGAAAGGGCTTGACAGATTCAGCAGATTGGGTAGAAAAATAACAAATAAAAACACCCATTGAAAGCAACACTGGGCTCTCTCCCTGGCCTGGAATCTGTGACTCAAACTAATGTGTTGCCAGTTATGCCTAAGGGTGAGAAAAACACAGAAGTCCCCCCCCCCCTGTCCCCCCCCCCCCCCACACACACCTTTCCCCTCTCATAGTAACACTATTGGCAAGGCAATGTTTAATTATAGAGGTTCCCAAGATCTTAGGTGTTCGAATGGGACTTGGCACTGTCTCCTCTGCTTATCTTAACAACACTGCAGGAGACTTGACTGGCTACACAGGTATATTACACCCATATTATTGGAACTGCTTCTTAAAAAAAAACTGGAAGTGAGGTGGCACAGTGGGCTAATTCACTAACTGTTGTGCTGGTCCTCCTTGTGGGACTGGCTTTGAATCCAGAAGTTCCTTTCTTTATTTTCAAAGACTTTGTTAATTTACTTTAAGTCAATGAAAAAGCATGTTCTTCCATGGAAGTGAGGTGGCACAGTCTTTTCCAATGAGCACGCAGAGAGGGTGATGGTCCCGTGACGTGACGTGACGTGGCGTGACGTGGCGTGGCGTGGCGAGGCGTGGCGTGGCGTGGCGTGGCGTGACGTGACGTGACATGATGTGACGTGACATGATGTGACATGACGTGACGCGAGTCCGTGACCACGCTCAGGCAGCATGAGTTTGCTGTCACAACGTCCAGAATGAGGTGACGCTGATATTCTTTGATACAGAATTGAGTTTGATATTCTTTGATACAGAATTGAGTTTGCTGGAAAAGATTTATATTTTATTGTCAAAAAGTTCTAAAAAGTACTGAAAAAATTAGCCCACTGTGCCATCTCACTCCCATGGAAGAGATTGCTTTACCATTGACTATAAGGTCAATTAACCAAGTCCTTGAACATAATGGAAGAAATCAACCAGTCCCACAAGGAGGCCAGCATATCAAGAATAAGAAAAAATACATCTACAGTCTGCTACATTTCTATTGCTATTGATTGAACTGTGTTCAAGTAAAGGGTTGGCCAATATGAATTGAACTGGATGTAATATTTATGCATTCTATTTTATATATATATATATATATATATATATATATATATATATATATATATATATATATATATATATATATATATGTACATATATAATGAATTTGTTGTATTGGTTTTGGAAACAATAGAAATATAATTTAAAAAAAGAAAAGAAAAAGACATGCAAGCATGCCTTGTAAATCTTAAATCTTAATTTGCCGTTGAAAATATTTTGCATGTTAAAGTTTCAGATGAATTAAAGTCAGTATTTTTGTGAGGGTGTCTGTGGGTCTCACACTGGGCGACCCGTGTTTCTCGCTTTACCTGAAAGGGCATTAATACTTGGAAGAGCTCCTGTTACTGATATTATGGGAAATGTTTGTTTTCAAATGTACCCGGCCGGAAACCATTTTTACAAACCCGTTTTCCATCACTTTGTGAATGGCTGCGTACAATAACATGGGCAGCTGGTTCAGCATCGACATCCGAATGGATTCGGACATTTTCGTAGGCGCTCGGAAGTACGCAGGTTTCTACCCCTACTGCCTTGGTTAAGTGGATTTGAAACGATTGTAAAGTGATTTAGCTAGCGCCGGTTCTGTCCTTATTTTATTAATACTGCACGCAGCTTCAGTGTTACGTGGTACGATTCAGAGAGGTTAAAGAAGAATGCATTTTGCGGATTTTGCAGCCGGGTCGATCGGAGGTGAACCTGACTTTATTTTCTACTGCTTAATAATATTGTGATGTTTATAGGACTGTGTGCACTTTGCTTTGGGGATAGTACTGGACTGACAAGGGTAAGGGTAGATATGTATTGTACATATTGCGCCCATACGTTTCCTTCCTTTGTTCGTCTGTGTTGTATGTAAGTATTCTGCATTTTTAAAATGAAATCAGTGATACAGCTACAGAACACAAGTGCCTGGTCACGTGATCATACACTGCCGGCCGCATGACCTCTACATGATATATATGTTAATTCAAGCGATTGTAATATCAAACATTCACCACAAATACATAAATAAATAAATATACACGTTATTAATAAAGGAAAGTGCAGATTACACCGCACCGCGATTTTATCACGAGTGGATTTTAAAAACACCTTACACAGCCTCATCCGCCAGCTGTCCAATCGGACCACTGTATTATTAAAACAAGTTCCGCTACACGACAGGACTGCAGCCGTAATTAATTGTGTTGTTCGTCATTAACTGCAGTTGTAGTTTGAGCCCTGGCACGCCTGCGCAGTTGTAATTGATGTAACAGGTCGATTACACTTCAATCGGATATTTATTAGTCATTCATCAGCCTCTTTGTTGGCGACCCCATTTGCTCTATTAGTATGTCTGCGTCTTCACGCCGGTGATTATTGCTCTGGTTGTTCAGAATAAATCGAGTGAACATGTTAATGTGTGCGGATGTTTATGTTACTCGTTAGTGTAATTACTGCAGCTGTAATTGTAATTGAGCAGAAAAGCATTGTAATTGCTGTAACTGTAAGTGACCGCAGGTCTGCAGGAGAGTAACATTGTTTTCTATCACGTCAATTGCTGCTGTCCCAAGCTGTGCTCACTTCAGAGTCCCAGTGTTCCCAGCTCAGGTTGAGTTATGATCAAACAGAAGCCTAAAGTCGTAGAGTCCCACCATACAAGCATTTCTTTCCTAACCATAACCTTGAGGAAAACCAACCCAAACCAGACTCTGCTGTTTCACCCATTCCAGGTTTCACCACATGCTTGATTAACCCCAGTGTAGGTGTGGCTTACTAAACTCACTGAAACCAGGGCGCTGTCGCTCGCTCTCCAGGGTCTAGATGTATTAACACCTGTGTCCCTATCCTCCATAGGAGCCCTAGGCGTGTTCGTGGGTTACCCCTTGGATACAGTCAAGGTAAAATTCTAATCTGAATAGAAATGAGTATCTCTGTATAGGTTTTAATGCAAATAGATGATTCTTTTTGTCTAAATGCTTCAAATACTACATTGTTTTGAGATTGTACAGGGATGGAAATAAGACTCCTATTGCATTGCAGTTTCATCCATTCCAGGTTTTAATACGTGCTTGATTAGCCCCAGTGTTCTGGTAACAAGCTCAGGTGTGTCTTATTAAACCAGGAATTGATCAAACTGCTATGCAGTGGGAGTCTTCTTGCCATCCCTGTTGTATACAGTCCAAAATTACTGTAATGGCGTGTAAAGTCATTCATTTGAAATGTTTCCATGCAAACTATGACACCAGCTCCTTCCAATATCATGATCGTGGACTGTCCAGAAGCAGGGCCACTGGAACATTGCATTGCATTTTGTCTTGTTCACTGCAAATTACCTTTAAGATTGCATGTGTTTTTTTCTTCTTGATGTTTGACAGAGAAACTCTTAAGTTAATAATAATAACAATAGTAATAATACTCCATGTTTATCATGTTTAGGTGAGACTGCAGACCCAGAGACACTACAAGGGGCTATGGCACTGTGTTCACAGCATCTACAAGACAGAGAGAGTGAGTGAGTGAAGCCCCTGCCCTGCTCTGCACAGTGCTGATGTACAGAGTGTGTGTCCTGGTTAATAATAATTATTATTATTTGTTTATTTAGCGGACGCCTTTATCCAAGGCGACTTACAAAGACTAGGGTGTGTGAACTATGCATCAGCTGCAGAGTCATTTACAACTACATCTCACCCGAAAGACGGAGCACAAGGAGGTTAAGTGACTTGCTTAGGGTCACACAATGAGTTAGTGGCTGAGGTGGGATTTGAAACGGGGGCCTCCTGGTTACAAGCCCTTTTCTTTAACCACTGGACCACACAGAGCCTCCTATAATATAATAATCCCCTGCTTTTCTGTGCTCTCCAGCTCAGTGGCTTCTTCAAAGGCGTGTCCATGCCTGTGTCCACGGTGTCGGTGAGCTCGTCCGTGGCCTTCGGCACCTACAGGAACTGCCTGCAGTGCATACAGCAGTTCCGCTACGGGAGTGGGGATGCCAGGCCGGCTCACCTGGATTTCTTTCTGTCTGGACTGGCAGCTGGCTCTGCACAGGTATGTACAGTATGTTCCGTGCAAGGCTGGAAATGGTTTGGTTGCTGGTGAGATCTGATCTACAGATACTTGTATACTGTGCGCTTTCCCATGGCTCTTTAATCATTTCAAATTTGTGAATAACGGCTTCCTCATCATGATGTTATACATCTAAACCAGACTGCATGACAGCTTGAAATGTGCCACTATGTGAATTGGGCTGCAGCTTTAGTTTACACCATTGTGAAACTGGGGAAACACATACAGTAGCTACTGCACCATTTCCCTCAGCTAGCCTCTTTCATTGAAATCTTCTGCTTTGATGTAGAATAACTTGCTGTCAGCTCACAGCCTTTTAGAAAGAGAATGTGTGAAGTATGCTTTCTTTAAAGGGTACACAAACACCTATTGCCCTGGCCCCTTAAGCTGTCTGAGTACCCCTGTGATTGAACAGGGCACAACTGGGATTGCTTCATTTAGCTGCAATATACCAGGTCACACAGTGCCAGTCACGAATACAGCTTGACTTCCTTTATAGCACATTCAGAAACTCCTCAATTAAAACTGAATGCATGAGATCAATGATGATTCAAGAGACTCCTCTGTTAAAACAGAATGCATGAGATGAATGTCGATTCAGGAGACTCCTCTATTAAAACAGAATGCATGAGATCAATGACGATTCAAGAGACTCCTCTATTAAAACAGAATGCATGAGATCAATGACGATTCAAGAGACTCCTCTATTAAAACAGAATGCATGAGATCAATGACGATTCAAGAGACTCCTCTAGTAAAACAGAATGCATGAGATCAATGACGATTCAAGAGACTCCTCTATTAAAACAGAATGCATGAGATCAATGACGATTCAAGAGACTCCTCTATTAAAACAGAATGCACGAGATGAATGCCGATTCAAGTTCAGCACACCATGATCTAGAGCCACACGTGTGTGTGTGTGTGTGTGTGTGTGTGTTTCGTGTTTGCTGCTTCGTTGCTTGTGCTTACTTTCCGCATGTGTTCCTTGCTGTTTTCAAGGTTGTGGTGATGTCGCCTGCAGACGTAGTTAAAGTGCGACTGCAGACTCAGACGCAGCCTGAGCACGCTGTGCAGGGCTCCACCGCGAACGTGAAAGTGAAATACCAAGGCCCCCTGCACTGCATGGCGACTATCGTCAGGGAGGAGGGCGTCTTTGGGCTTTACAGGGGGGCCCATGCAATGATGCTCAAAGACGGGCCATCGTTTGCTACCTACTTTCTAACCTATAATATCTTCTGCGAGTGGCTGACACCGGCTGGGCAAAAGCAACCAGGTAAAAAGTTTTTTGTAGTTTGATAACTAAAATCATCACCCCAGCTGAAGAGCTGCTTCCGTTTCTGTATTCATTTGTTGTTTGCAAGTCTATAGAATGACCCTCCTGTACTGTAGAGCCAGTTTACTAGATCGGATATTTTCTCTGATCATCAAAGTGGCCCGAGGACACTAACAAGGATCAAACCCTCTGTGCATTGTTGCTTGATAAGGTCAACACACTCTTCAAAGCAGCCCCTTACCCTGCTGCATTGATTGGTCAGGGTGTTTCTGTTTTCATTGTTCATGCATGTAGCTCTGGATCTGCTGTTTAGCTGTGTCATGACATGTAACCTCAGTCTGACCACATGGGATTGTCTGGGGGCAAGCCAGCACACTACACACGCTGTTTGAGGAACTTAGAAAATGAGTGGCCCTTAAGGAGCCAGTCCACATTGCGTAGGCTCCAGGCCGTGCTGTCTCAGTTTTGCTGCTTCTCATTTGCAGAGTGGTCAGGGGTGCTCCTGGCTGGAGGCTGTGCGGGGACGTGTGCCTGGGGTTTAGCCACCCCCATGGATGTGATCAAGGCTCGGCTGCAGGCGGACGGCTTGGGGAAGAGAAGGTACAATGGAGTAGTGAACTGCATCACGCAGAGCGCCAGGCAGGAAGGGGCCAGGGTCTTCTTCAAGGGGCTGGGTCTGAACTGCGCCCGCGCTTTCCCAGTCAACATGGTGGTGTTCGCTACGTACGAGATGGTGCTGAAATTAATCCCATAGCAAAACGCACACACGAGACGGGGCTCCGCACTGTTACGCAACTGGAATCAGCTGTTATTTCAAAGCAAGGAAACTGCTTGTGTTGCAGCGTTTTCCAAAGCTGGGGACGTATTCATGCAATGTGCCTTTGCCAGCCACTTTATCAAATTGCACATCATTGAAGAATCGAGAAATGATTAAACAAAATAAGGCTTCAGAGTATATCACTGCACTGAGAGATTTCCGTGCATCAGAAGCATGGAGTTTGGGCACAAGGCATGCGTGTTAAAAACACACACAGGATTTCCTATAGAAACTTGTCTTCACCTACCAATGACATTTCACAAATAATTCAAAACTGTGAAATATGCAGCTAAAGCATTTCACTAATCTGCCCTTGGTATTTTATTTATTTATTTCTAAAAGAGTTTGAAAAGAATTGAATTGTACAAAGAGTGTTTGTATTTATATTTGATCTAACCTACTGTTTAAATAACTTGTATATTTAAGCATATTAAAGGTTTTAAAAAAAACAAACATGGTATTATTTCTTAAATAAATGTACGACTGTGCCTGTCTGCGTTAGCAATGGGTCTTCACAGTTCGAGTCCTTTTTTGTTTTTAATACTGTGAAGTGCCATTGTTAATCTAACAGCATATGAATGAATGAAACGCTGTGCTCACAAGAGAGGATCGTGTAGTGAAAAGGATCTTAGTAAATGACTTGCCAGTGTCGACATTGTAAAGAATGAGAACTCTGCAGTTAAGGGTATCTGATGGAACATTTATTGTGAATTAAAGAACACGATCTCTGCATATTTAGTTACAGCAGTGTGCATCTGAAAGCTCTAACCTTTGTGAACAGAAAGGCCTCCCTGTTTTGACTCCTTGTTAATATTTCGACTCCAGTTAGAAATGAAAGTCCAGCTTCCTCGGGGTCATGAACTGTTTGACGGTTTCGTCCGTCACCTGCTTGCGTCGCTCTTGGTGTTGCGTGATCATGGGCTGCAGGGTTTCAATGAGACACTTCTTCAGTTCCCCTGTAAGGAGCGCTCCGCTTGTATAGTCCTGGAAAAGTAACACAAGACTGATAGGAAAGCTCCCTGGTCTGTAAAGGAGTACACACATAGCTCTGCCACTCACTTCTGTCTTGGCAGTGCTTGTTTTACGAGCAGCACTGCTTTAGTGTGGCACCAACAGATCACTCGGATCCAGCTCTGCACCGGAATCGGGCGAGGGCCATTGGTGTGGATCGGGTTAATTTACCATCCAAAATGAACCGTGAAGAAACCACTGCTTGGGTTTGTGTGGACTGCTGTTCTCTACAGATCCTAAGAGCAGCAGCAATGAGCTGCTTGGGTTTGTGTGGACTGCTGTTCTCTACAGATCCTAAGAGCAGCAGCAATGAGCTGCTTGGGTTTGTGTGGACTGCTGTTCTCTACAGAGCCTAAGAGCAGCAGCAACAAGCTGCTTGGGTTTGTGTGGACTGCTGTTCTCTACAGAGCCTAAGAGCAGCAGCAACGAGCTGCTTGGGTTTGTGATGATTGCTGCTGTTCTTGGGCTCTGTGGAAGACAGCAATCCACACAAATCCAACCAGCTGTTTCTGCACATGTTTCACTTGGAATAGAAAATCCACACCAGTGCCCCTCCCCTGTAGAGAGTGTATCTGAAGAATCTCTGCGCAGCTCCACACAGTTTGAGGTGGGCTGTGGAGAGTGTATCTGAATAATCTCTTTGTAGCATAAAAACTAAAGGACATCCTCATTTAAAAAGAGCTTTGGAGCTGCTTAGTCTTAGAGTACTGGCACAGCTCACAGAGGAGACCGGAGCTGCTGTGTATTGTCTCAGCAGGTTATATTAAAGGAGCTGCATTCCTACCCGATTTGGGGTTCAATCTGGAATCTGCTGACAAGTAACATGATAGCAGATAGGCCAGGTTACGAGATGCCCTGTGCTGATAAATGACTGAGCGCAGTGCCTGCACGCTGGGACACACACCTGTCTGATTTGTTCTAATTTCTCATCGTCCTCCAAGAAGAAGGTCAAATACATGAAGGAAACATCGACGTCAGCGTCTCCACCGTGCTTCCTGTGTTCTTCAATCGTGTCTCTGCCTCCTGAAAAGGCATGCTTGTTGATCTGGGAGGGGAGAGAAATGCAATTAATACTGATGAGGAAACTTTACCTACGGGATGAATTCATTTGCTCCATCAATGCTCGTCTGGTTCCTAGTAGCTGAGTGCTCTGAAATGATCCAAATGATTTCCTAACCTCTGATCTGGCTGCCCACTTAATTTCTAGCTGCAGCTTCTGGTCCTGATACAGTAACCAAAAGGAAAAGAAATTGATGCACAGTGCTTTTCAGATTGGGATGCTGCGACATCTGGAACTGTGAATACGACTCCTAGTTTAATTCACTTGAAATGATAGAATAACAACTTCCTATCCATGTGTTATCTCCCAAAAAAGTCCTTGAAGATGCCAGTGGATTTGTTTCTGCTGCGCAGACACAGAGGGTTGCCTTGCTTTCAAATGCAACCAGACTTGCTTATCACTGCCAGGGATATAAAAAGCATGGTGGAGCTCACAAAAAAGAAACACAATATATATTGTGTCTGTTCACAACCTCCGGAGGTGGCCACTGTTCCCCTTACTGTCTCAGCTGCATTAGGAGGGACAGGCTCTGGACAATCTTAATACTGGATAATATTTCAAATACAGTCGATTCCTGCAGTGTAGAATATTCCAATTCATTACCAATGTTTTATTCCAGTGGCTCTCCACATTAATGGAGGTGACCTTGGTAAAATAATGCAATTGTGTTTCCAGGTTATAACAGAAACACACTGTACCAAGATACCATTACAACACAAACACATCACCAGAATCAACCAGTGACAAAGAGATGAGGGCCGAATATAAGCTGCTAAATTTAGAAATACCAAAAAAAAACTAAATACATTGAATGATAACCGACTCCACTAGAGATCTTGAAGACGTTTCAGTGTTTTCCGTGTCTTGAAGCATCACCTTGTTTTTGATCTGTTTGGCAGTGTCCGTCAGGAAGATGGAGGAGTTGGGGTCACTGGCACTCATTTTGGTTTGGGCTCCTTGCAGGGCAGGGAAGAAAGTGGAGTGGAGCAGAGCAGGCTTGGGGTAGCCAATCCGAGGGGCCACGTCCCTGGTCATCCTAAAATAGGGGTCCTGAAACCATTGCCATGAGAGCAGATGAACAAGAACCCACACAAACACACATACTGCAAAACAAGCTACTGGAGTGATTCTGAGTCTTACAAAGTCACCAGGATGTGAGGACTGAAACAGAAAATGATACAATGCGAATCCACCAAGAATAATACATTCACTAAGATGGCTCTGGTATGCAAGGCTTAAAAATCATGCTACTCTCATTAGCATAACATGCTCTGAAGCCAATCATGCTACTCTCATTAGCATAACATGCTCTGAAGCCACTAGACTTTACTCATCTGCATGAATCGCTTGATCTTTAGTTCCTGCAGTTTTTTGTAAGGTTTTCTCCTGACCTGATCAATCGCACATGGGATCAGACACTGAATATCCTTCCTCCCATTGAAGATCTGTGGAAATGAGGTACTGAAGGAGGGAGCCGCCTGGATTGCAGGAAAACTGATCTTTCCTGGAAACAAAGGAGAAATAAACATGTGTCGATAATTCCTTTTAGAAAATCGATCACTTCTGACATTTCCAGGGATTGGTTTATAAATAAATCATTTGAAAACCGACACAAATCAACTCAGATTGATCTAGTACTGGATGAGCTTCTAATTTTATACTGGAGATTACAAAAACAAACACTATTTTAGACATCATTTATAAAAGACATCCACAATGTCATGTGGAGCATAACAGCAAACTATTTGCAAAATTACTGCAAAAACCTGACGAGTGCATTACTTTTAAAAACAAAGCCTGTCTTACTAAGCTCAGTGTAAACCTGGAACAGGAGTCTTATTGCATACCTGCAACTTAAACCCTTCCCTAATTTTACTGAAAGCGAATTCCTGGGGTGCGGTGTGGCATGGACAGTGACAAAAGCCTCGACGATACAGATCTTTTAAAAGGCACACCTTCGAAAAACTGCCAACTCACTTCCAAAGAGACAGGGGTGGGGAAGTGCAGCAAGGCGCCTGTCATTTTAAACAGAAATGCCACTTTAATCCATGAATAAACCGAGCGCTGTTTGATGCGGCTGCGCTGTGCAGTACCTATGCAGTCGCTGTCTGTGAAGCCGAAGATCCCTTTCACTTGGTTGAATGTCACATGCTTCTGGATCTTCACTACGTTTCTGTAGAATCCGGAGCTCATGCTGCAGAAAAACATATCATTTAGTACAGTGATGAAAAGCAAGGGGGAGAGAGAGAGTTTTCAGCTGCTGTGCTCCCAGACTGTGGAATGCATATCACAAGTGCTACATCACTTCATGGTTTTAACATTACATTATACCAAGCTGTTTTTACTTGTGATCGGTGATCATACCCCATGTAGTCCAGATCGGAGAAGATGAAGGTTTTGTTCACGTCGAACCCGCAGGCGATGATATCCTTGGCATTTTCAACAGCGTATCTGTGGCAGTCTTCCAGTGTCAGGTCCTTCCACAGGTACTTCTCATCATCGGTCAGCTGGATGACCAGGGGAATGTCAAACACATCCTGCAGCCACCTGGGATTCCAAAGAGAGCCATCAGACCGACGTGAACCTGCAGCCCGTGAATCATTAGAAATGCCACAAGAACCTTCCCTGCTTCAGAGACTCTTTAAATTAGTGACTTAACAGGACTCTGTTCTGTGCTTTTCACAGGACTCTGTTCTGTGCTTTTCACAGGACTCTGTTCTGTGCTTTTATGACGGGTCAGTGATTGTGCACTTTCCCAATATTGCACAGGTTTTGCACTGAATTTAAATACAGTAAACGGCCAATCTGTTCTGGCATATACAGCTCACCTTTACCTTAACCCATATTAAGATCTTGTGCACACTGTGCTATCACAGGATAGTCTGGCTTCTTTCCTCCATCCCTCGGACACAGCGAGCAGATTAGCTGAGCTCGGCGGGTCCGGGTTTCCTGTGGCTCTGCTGACTTACTTTGTAAAAATGAAAGGTATAAGGTGCCCCATGTGCATGGCCTCCGAGGAAGGGCCTCTGCCTGTGTACAGGTAGAACGACTTCTTATTCTCGTAGGCATCGAGGATCTGGTGCATGTCTCTAGAAAACGATACAACACAGGAGTTACAATACAGTCCTCTCTTAGAGAGACACTACCACATTGAGTACAAGGGTTCTGTGAAATGCAATTAGCCAAGAGATACAAGTTATCACCGTACGAGCGCTGTGAACATGTTTGCAAACCTAAGCAAAGTTAAAACGTTTTTAATTTTATTTAATAACGTTTCCCTCCGAGACTCTCCAAGCTAGAACGGGAATATTTAACCACCCAGCTCCCTCTAGAGTCCATCCTTGGACCCATTGTGAAAGGGTAAGGAGCGAAGACCTGATTCAACGAGACAGTAAGCCAGCGCTGTGCTATAAAGACAGAGCCGAGGGGCAGGGCTGCTGCACTCGCCTGTGTGAGAAGAAGATCCCCCTCCTCAGGAAGCGATGTGCTTTCTGTCCCGTCACTCTCTCCATCCGCTCAATCAGCTCTGCCTCTATCTTACTGCTTCCAAACCGCACTGACAGGTTGCACATTAGAAGAACAAAAATATACCATCTGTGATTCACAAGATCATTTCCAACCCCCCCAACATAATACAGTCTGGTTAACACGATTAGAATAATTCAAAACTGTTTTTGTTTCATTCTTTTTTTTTCAATTTTTCAATTGAATTTTCATACAGAAAGTATATTCATGAGTTATTTATATTATACAATAATCATTGCTATAATTAGTTTTTACAGTTTGTATTTGAGTGTAAATATATAGCATAGCTGCCTGTTCACAGTATCGTAAGGCCTTTTGTCACGGATTAAACCCTCTGGACGCTTCCTTATTCCTGTTTGTATCAGTTAACACAACACGTATCTACCCCTGGGAGTTTGAAATAGATTTCTGTATAGCTAAATCATTCATCTTCTACTGTGTGATCTAACAACAAATACTAATGATTAGCCAGTGTGCTGCTCACCAATGAGTTTTTCATAGTCTATTCCTTTAGCGTTTGAAGTGGCTACAGTCCAGGGGTCAACGAGGTCGTCTCCGTCCTCCGCAGCTGCAGGGACACTCTCACCTGACGCTGGGGAGTCCGTCGGAGGGCAGCCAGCCTTGTAGTCCTGCCCTGAGACTCTTTTATAATCCAACTTCAATTGCAATAAAAGCTTCACAGCAACATCAATTTCCTCCTGAAGGGAACACAAATCTCAATCCATAAAAACAAAACAGCTTCCTTTGGGATCATTTCCAAAAGGTTTCATTCATTTCATAGGCACTGAATCCCCAATAAAGTACAGCTTAAAGGGTTCTCTTCCTACCTTTGGAGCCTTTCCTGTTTTCAGCGCTTTCACTGCTTCCCCTTGCGCAGTGAGTTTCTCATAGAACTCCATTGGGCTTTCAGTTGCAGCTCCGTCAGTCTGAGAATCAGTCATTGTGTCTGCTAGAATATGAGCAAGAGTGCAGACAGCTGCCTTTCTAATACAAGTTTGAAATAAAAATAAATAAAAAAATTACTACGAGCTTGATTGTCCACAGTGTAGAGGTAAGACGCTATGCAATGGGAGCCTTATCTGCTTCCTTGTTGGCACGTCTGCATTGCATGACTAAACTGAAACGCAAACAAGACACACAAACAGTTTGAGGAATTCCACCAGCTTGGCTAAAACTACAGTGCGGGTCTTAAACCATTCCCTGCAAACGATGATGAAGACAAGATCAGCCTTGATTTGAGGAGGCAGGTGGGACAGAGTGGATTAATGAATGAATGGGGACTACAGTTATGCTGCAGTTACCTGGCTCTTACATCACTGAAGAACATAAGAACATAAGAAAGTTTACAAACGAGAGGAGGCCATTCGGCCCATCTTGCTCGTTTGGTTGTTAGTAGCTTATTGATCCCAGAATCTCATCAAGCAGCTTCTTGAAGGATCCCAAGAAGGGCAGCAGTGTGGAGTAGTGGTTAGGGCTCTGGACTCTTGACCGGAGGGTTGTGGGTTCAATTCCCAGTGGGGGACACTGCTGTTGTACCCTTGAGCAAGGTACTTTACCTAGATTGCTCCAGTAAAAACCCAACTGTATAAATGGGTAATTGTATGTAAAAATAATGTGTTATCTGTATAATGTGAAATAATGTATAATGTGATATCTTGTAACAATTGTAAGTCGCCCTGGATAAGGTCGTCTGCTAAGAAATAAATAATAATAATAATAATAATAATAATAATCATCCCAGGCTGTCAGCTTCAACAACATTGATCACTTACTGTAATCTTAGTGCACAACAAGTTCATTCTCTGATCTGAACACGTAACTCTAAGATGATCGGCATTTATAATTCAATAATGACACTTGAGACAGTCACTTGACAGGTTAGGCAGGCAGCCCGTATATTATCACCAAGCGACTCCACCGGTATGCGCTGCACACATACGCTGCTCGCAGTCTGGGGCACTGCCCAGAAAATCTGAACATGTCGAGTATTATGTTACGCCAGGATATCGTTTTTTTAATGTTTACAGAGGAGAGCATAGTGAATATAAAGACCTGTCAATGTTTATCTTACCCAGGAGGAGAAAGGTGTACAGTCACAGCCGGTTTCAGAAATGCAGCTCCACTCATTAGCACATTGCATCAGAAACACGAGGGCACCCCACAACAGGAACCCCGCGGAAACCGGGATCAACGAAATTACGTCTACAACAAAAAAAAATACATTATTTACCGCGCGTATCGAGTCTGAGAACACCAGTAAACATCGACACACACATGAGGTCAATGGAAGCTCCTGCTGCTATCACGAATTCCCGACATGGCATGTTATAAAACTGACAAGCGCCCGCCGGGTTTCTTGTTGTGCCCCGGATTGTTTTTGAGGTAGGACAGGCTTCCTGTGTTTTAAATGAATGGCACAGGATTCAGCCCCGCTTTTCAGAGAGAAGTGCAGCGCTGTTTGCTCATGGAATGGATCAGCGGAGATCCTCTCCACACCAGCGTGTTTACTCGTCGGTATGTTAGGCAGTTACATTAAACCATCCATTTTCTTATTGCAGATGTTCTGTTTGTAAAATTCACATTATGAATACACCACGGTAACTTCTTGCAGCTATTTCATAAGTCATTCAGTGGCTCATGGTAATTGTTTGAGCAAGACATTCTTCTCACAATACAATGGTGTAGTAGGAACCTGTTTATTTGATTGGTTTGTGTTAGCTATGCAAACTTCAGTTCCTGCAGTGAAGACTGCTTGTGGTTTAAAATGTGAACACATTGGAAGTGATTGACCAGTTAATAAAAACAAGCAAACAAAACCAAGTGTGAGAAGCAGTCCGTCACCAAAATACCTTTATTATTATTAGTAGTATTATCTAGAAGTTTAGCCATGTTTCAAACCTCTGCAGTGTGTTCTTGCGTTTATAAAATGGTATGGTGACACGTGTCTACACTGGTTGAAACGATTGTGAGGCAATGAGACTGATCCCTCTGTTCTTGCTATTTTATAAATAAACTTACACCAAATGAAGTATTGAACACGAACCCCAATTTTGATTGTGTATGGTCTCAGACACGTTTACCATTCTGGTGAAGCATTAACTTCTGGTTCCAATGTGCACACTTACTGATAGAAAGGAAACTGGGTGCGGATACAATTGATGCTCACATGTGGTGTCTCAGTTTTTATCATCTTTTGGTTTCCTGGTTTGTTGGTTGATGTAGTACCGCATGTCTACAGTAGATGGCGCATGCGCAACACTGAGGGGGGCGATGCTGTGTACCGAGAGATTATTGAGTTTTGTTAACCACATGAAAACAACAAACAACTCTCACACCTTGACCATGCATGGCTCAATTCTCTCTCAGTTCTCTCAATTCTCTCTCAATTCTCTCTCAGTTCTCTTGTAGTAGAAAAGCATTGTGTTTTTCCTGAAGACTATGAGCTCCCTGGTAGCGTATGAGGACTCTGATTCAGAGGAGGACAGGTCTGGACAGGCCAGCCCAGCTCGCCAGGCAGCTGCTACCTCTGGTGTTGAACTCCAGCTCGCTTCTGGGCTCCCTGCTGGTGGAGATGCAGGGTCTGTCAGAGGAAAGCCTAGCAGTGCATCTGGCAGCAGCTCTACCCTTCACCTAGCTCCTGATCTCCAGTATAGATGGAGGGAGGGAGAACGCAGGGGTAGCAGAGAAACTCTGACGCTGAACCCTCCTAAGAGATTCCCTACAGACCCATGGACCAGACAAGCGTCTTCATATGCCTATCCTGAAAGCAGCAGAGAAACGGAGCAAGGCCACGCAGTGAAGGGTGAAAACACTTCTCTAAACACACAGAAGAGGCCCGCGCAGCAGCCACAGATTGTCCCAGGACGGGTTAAGCCTTACGTACCCAAAAGGATGAGGCTGAGGCAGCTTGATATATGTGATGCAGAGCATGCATCAGACTCAGAGCTTCAACCAGACAGCCAGCACAATTCCGGACTGCTAAGCCAGGTTTCTCAAAGTGTCAAACCTTATTTAGACTCAAAGTACAGCTGTACAGAAATCCCCCAGCGGCTCCTGTTCAAGTTGCTGGAACACCAGGGCCCGGTAAATCAGATCCAGTGGTGTCCAGTGCCACAGTCCAGCCACCTGCTGCTCTCTGCTTCCATGGACAGAACTGTAAAGGTAATGTACCAGGAGTTCATGGGGGGTGGACAGTACTGGCTGGGTATGTGGGGGAAACAAACAGTAAAGATCAGTTACATCGTGCAGGTTTATATGATGGGTGCTTCTCTCGGCATCTGCCAGCACCAACCATACCACGGGCAATAAATAAAAAAACAACCACAATTAGCTAGCTGTGGGGTTGAGGCAGTACCTGGATACCCCTCCCAAATAGGAAGAATTGTGTAATTGCATATTTGGCCAAGTTTAAATCGAATATCTCTTGATAGTTTAGTGAAGGACAGTGCAGCTGATAATATATAAAGGTGTAATATTACGCAGGTGTGCTTGGTATTTCCCACTAACTCAGCATTAGTACTCTGCATTGCCACACGAGGGCAGTATTTGACTGCTTCAGAAATTAGCCTTAACTCTGATTTGGCTTTCAAAAACATTTACACACACACACACACACACACTAATCTGATTCCTTTTTATCCAAGCAATACCAAAAAAAAACAACTATGTTTGTTGTGTGAACTAAATTAAATGGGTTGGATCCCCCGCCCCCCCTTATCCACAGGTACTTGCACCCAGCCCTGCTGAAAATGACACCAGTGTTTCATAACACTGAAGCTGTGAGAACCACTGAGATTAATGACACATGGAAATATTCATGATCAGACTCCTTATTAACATAAGAAGTATGAAGTATGAAGTATGGCTGCGTTCAGAGCATGCCTTTAACAGGAAGAGTGGAACCGATGGCGGAGGTAGCCGTGTTTTATTAGGATCCTTTACGACAGTAGCTGTGGTGTCAATGAGAAGCACATTTTCACTTGGTGGATTGAAATTGAAATGATAACATTAATAATGTAGGAGCCTGGCAGCGCGCTGGTCTGCTGCCACAGATGTTTAGCAGAAGCCTTGGCATTTCAGAGCATCCCAAAGCAGCCGCTAGTAAAATGTCAACTCCTAAAGGCCGTGGCTGCTTCCACAGCAGCAAGCCAGCCACTTGCTTTTCTTCTGCAGACTGGAACATTTGGAGCGTTGCTGTGGTTTATTTGCAAATTCATTAAATCATGCTGATTCTTTTATTTCTCTATTTTTCTAACCCTAACCCTTCCGATTCATCGCGTTTCCTAATGAAGGGTCTGTTTGGCGCGCTCTTATGCAGTACTAATCATACAAGGAAATGCAATTTCCTTTCTGTTTTTTCTGTTTTGTGTTCGTAAGGCAGAGTAGCTCGTCATCTGGGTTCTGGATGCATTTGTCAGAAACAATGATGTAAGAAAGCAATCATCTCACATCCTGTGTGACAGTTTAATGGGATTAAAAATGACCTTTAATTCTTCTCAGTTCAGGTACAGAGCTGCGATTTGCCTTCATGTGCTTCTAACAGTGCGGCTGTGCCTGGGAGCTAAAAGGACAGTTATATTTAGCACAAGTAAATGTGCTTTAAATGTGTTTTCACTGGTCCCCTAAAGCACTGCACTGTAAATGTGCAGTTATTACACGTAGATTAGCAATTAAGGAGAAGCATTTGATGCTAATAAAACCATTAAGAGTAGAGGTGAACTTCTCTCGTGGGGTTGGAACACATTACAATTGTAGAGCAGAAACTACATTGACACTGTGTGTGTGTTTACATATGATCTAAACTGGATTCAAAATGCAATTACTGTCCTGTGGTTTTCAAAATACACATGTTTTCATTGTGTGTGTGTTTTGTTTGTGTTTTGCTTTGAAACATCTCTGATTCCAGACTCTCTTATATTAGACTTGGGAGGGTCCCAGAAGCAGTACAGATTTCATTGTCCCATTCCATGCATTGCCCTGATCTGTTGGGAACTCGTATTAAAGGGATCCTTTTTTTTCGATGTCATTGCTGGAATATTTAGTAAGCATGGCAAATGATCTCGCAGAGCATATCTTATATCCAGTGTTTGTGATAGAGGGCATCCCTAACATTCGCTGGATAGCAGATATAACATTGTCAGTCTCTTTTGCATTGGGAGCCCTGTCTAAATGAACGTTTCTGTCATGTACTGCTTTTCAAAGTGAAAAATTCATTTGAAATGAAGTTCTGCTGCACAGTGATGAGAGGAGCAGTGCAAATGGTACTGAATCCAATCCAGAGCAATTATTGAAAAAGCTGAAGGCCCTTCAGAAGCAGCAGAGACTAACAGCCCTCCATGTTTTTAATCCTGTGATTCCCCTGAGCACTAAAGTTACAGCCTTCAGGAATAAGATACTGGGCTATGAAGCACTTGCAGATTTGTGTTTGTATTTTGTACTGCAAAGGGAACAGGAGGTAAGTCCTTCTTCTTTTGGTTGTGTTTTCGTAATCTGCTTCATCTGAGAAAGCTAAGCTGGAGTGTGTTTGCTTTTGTGTTCTTCATGTCAGGGTGCTGTAAAGGAAGAATCTTATCGCATCACACTCTCCTGTAGAAAACAAATCAACTAACTGATTCTTAGAGAGACAGGATTGAGGCCAAGATGGCATCCGCATGGTGATAAACCCAAAGGAGTATTTTCATGGCTGTCAAGGCTGGCTGCTCTCTCACATCAAGGCTGGCCTCTGCACCAGCACAGCTAGAGGGCTGGTCCTGTGTTCAATAATTCAGGGACTGGGGACCGTATCAGGGGAAAATCTCCTCTTTTTATACTTTTGAATTGCATTAGGATAAGGTGAGACGTATTTTATTTTATTTATTTTTTTATTATTATCCAGTATAGTGCTATTACTGCTGCTGAACAAATATATCTCACCCAAACAGGACCAGTAGTACGAAGATTTGATATTTATAAAAAAGATTTGACTTCTGCAAAATGGCTTTTACAAAAAAAAAATTAAAAAAAATAAAAAGATGGGTAAATGAAATAAAATAAATAAAGGTCAAGTACAGCAGCATAACTGAGGCTAAATTCACGCCCTGCCCCCACTTCGTTTATAAAGTAAACGTGGCATCAGGTATTCCCTCTACAGACTGCCTGCTTATTCCAGCAGTAACAGGTACCGGGATGTATTGTTTTAAACTGATCCGCTGAGCGTGCCTGGGTCCTGATCTCTGGAAGTGTCCATTACATGCTGCTTCATTAAGCAGACACTCCCCAGTGAATGTTTGTGCCATTAACCTTTCACTGGAGGGCATCTACAGCTTCCTTTCTGTGCTGGATGTCAGTGCCTTCGATATGTAATGAATCCACTAACTGTATTAAGAGGTTACCGAGTCCAGTGCCATTTACATGTTGTAATTAACTAACAGCTATGCTTTGTTCCATGTTTGTCAATTGTCTGTAATTCGCAGGTGTAAGTTTAATTACGTCTGCATTCAGTATTCCTATTCACATGAGCCTTTTGAAAAGGGAACAGGTGCTCCCTGTCATTTATTCTGGACAATGCTGCATGTGGGCGAAAGAATGGTTCATGGTTACATCCTGAATTAGACACGTGTCAGAGAAAGAAGGGGCCTGTTTTGTCTGGTACCCCTCAGAAGGTTTCAAAACCTCTCCACCTTGGAGTACCAGAGGACACTTGAAGAATTACTAAGACAATAAAGTTACTGCAGGAGCAATCGCTGGCCTATTGGCAATTGTACAGCAACAGTATGTAAGTATGACCCATTCTGACAGGGTCACGTTCACATGTGCTGTGAAACAGGCATCGATCATATGGGGGTGGAATCTCTTACGCCAGGTCTAAAACAAGTGGCCTGTAATTCCCTTGTCAGTATGCAGGGGTCTGCAGAACAGCCTCTATTGCACGTGCTCTTTTTGTAGCAGAGTCAGGAAAGGTTCAGGCAATGGGATGCTGATTGCACAGCAGTGACTTTCTCCTTTGTGTGCAGTAGCTGATAACACTGTGGCATGATGGGATACTTACTGGGACTTGCCTCATGCATTAGGTGTTTAAAAAAAAAAAAGTGAATATGGCAGCCTTAATTTATTTTTTCATCACTGAGACTGCAGACAAAGCAAATAACTGCAGAACTAGATATTAAAAATGTGATTTTTTTTACATCAGTAATATGCGGTAGTGCTATGCTTTGACCCCTGTAATGCAGGGATGTAAAGAGGAGTGTTAAATCATGTAATGCAGTCCATGGTTCTAGCCCTATCTTACAGTACTGGAAGGTGTCTCAGTGCGTGGGTTTAGCAGTTGTTCAGTTCCAATGACATGCTGCTCTTCACTAACATGCTGTGCCAGTCAGTTCCAGAGCAACCCGTGCTGTGCCCCACGCTGGAGATCATTCCCTTTGTCAGCAGTGATGGACCCCTGTCCCGCGCACACAGCACACAGCAAGCACCACACAGGCACTCTTTACTTACACTTACAACTGCTGACTGCTGGAAAGCCCAGGGAGCTTAGTGATTAAAAAAAAAATAGTAATAAGCAGATCTGCGCTGCACACTGCTAATGGGTTTCCCACATTAAAAAGATGGCTTTGATCCTACGTGCTTGTGACACCCCATTCACTTCATCCGCTCACACAACCTTCTAATGGAACCCCTGAATCATAGCCATGAGTCTTCACCCCCGAGCCAGAATCTCACCCAGCAGACAGCCATGATTAACTTCATCCTAAAGCATGTTTTACCCTGCTGTTCATTGAGACTTGCTCCCGAGTTAGCACGCTTAGTTCGTTCTTTCTGCCTTCCTGATGGCTTTTAAAAAAGAAATCCATTCCACTCCATGCTCTCTCTCAGTGCTGCCAGTAGTTAATATTGCCTGCTGCGTGGGATTTGCTTGTCTCATATCCTGGAAGTAAAATTGGTGGATTGGTACAGCTCTGGGTAATAATGTCTTCCTTCACTGAACACTCAGGACAGAGAGATGCAGCTCTCGCTCTTGGTGGCATTTGAATTAAATACTTTATATGCATGACGATGACACAATAAATAAATAATAAGCCCATTACAAGTGGGTGACAGCTTCATATTAAAATGCACATTCATTACTGCGGGGGAATCTCAAACGCAGGGACATTAAAGAAAAAGAAAACGTTTGCAAATCGGAACAACTGCATTGAGATAAACATAAAATAGGCAGTCTTAGGATCTAAATAGCTCATTTATTATCAGCGTCATAGCTTCATACAGAATGGCCCGCACAGAATGACACACCACTTGGGGGGCGGGGGCGGGGGCGGGGGCGGGGGCGGGGGGGGGGTGCAGCTGTAATCTGTCCCCCCTGGAACTCTGATTTTGATCAGGGATTTTCCATTCACCAAGTCAGAGTTGTCCAGAGTTGCAGAGGGAGCTGATATTACAGCTACACACCCCTAGTGGCCACTTACAAAACCCTGTAGAAATCCAGCTCACAAAAAATCGTTTTGTGGTGAAAGATAAATAACCCTGTGCCTCTGTTTCCACACAAGAGAAGGAGACCTGGTTGTGACATGACAGGTTTTAAGTTGGGTCCTATTCTTACTGGCAGTAGCAGTTTTTTTTTTTTTTTTTTAATGCTTTAAAGCCCTGAACTCAAAGCGTTCTGTTTGTCCAGGTGCCACAGTGCAGGGTTCTCTTCATTACGAGAGGTCTGGGATGGAAGTGTCTTCAAAGCGTTCTGTTTATCCAGATGCCACAGTGCAGGGTTCTCTTCATTACGAGAGGTCTGGGATGGAAGTGTCTTCAAAGCGTTCTGTTTGTCCAGGTGCCACAGTGCAGGGTTCTCTTCATTACGAGAGGTCTGGGATGGAAGTGTCTTCAAAGCGTTCTGTTTATCCAGGTGCCACAGTGCAGGGTTCTCTTCATTACGAGAGGTCTGGGATGGAAGTGTCTTCAAAGCGTTCTGTTTATCCAGGTGCCACAGTGCAGGGTTCTCTTCATTACGAGAGGTCTGGGATGGAAGTGTCTTCAAAGTGTTCCGTTTATCCAGGTGTCACAGTGCAGGGTTCTCTTCATTACGAGAGGTCTGGGATGGAAGTGTCTTCAAAGCGTTCTGTTTGTCCAGGTGCCACAGTGCAGGGTTCTCTTCATTACGAGAGGTCTGGGATGGAAGTGTCTTCAAAGCGTTCTGTTTATCCAGGTGTCACAGTGCAGGGTTCTCTTCATTACGAGAGGTCTGGGATGGAAGTGTCTTCAAAGTGTTCCGTTTATCCAGGTGCCACAGTGCAGGGTTCTCTTCATTACGAGAGGTCTGGGATGGAAGTGTCTTCAAAGCGTTCTGTTTATCCAGGTGCCACAGTGCAGGGTTCTCTTCATTACGAGAGGTCTGGGATGGAAGTGTCTTCAAAGCGTTCTGTTTATCCAGGTGCCACAGTGTAGGGTTCTCTTCATTACGAGAGGTCTGGGATGGAAGTGTCTTCAAAGCGTTCTGTTTATCCAGGTGCCACAGTGCAGGGTTCTCTTCATTACGAGAGGTCTGGGATGGAAGTGTCTTCAAAGCGTTCTGTTTGTCCAGGTGCCACAGTGCAGGGTTCTCTTCATTACGAGAGGTCTGGGATGGAAGTGTCTTCAAAGCGTTCTGTTTATCCAGGTGTCACAGTGCAGGGTTCTCTTCATTACGAGAGGTCTGGGATGGAAGTGTCTTCAAAGCGTTCTGTTTGTCCAGGTGCCACAGTGCAGGGTTCTCTTCATTACGAGAGGTCTGGGATGGAAGTGTCTTCCTGTGGAGCAGTGTTCCCTCTTGGTGTTTGCTCATTTACTGACAGGTCCCTCAGGGGCTGAACACGATTTACTGGTGATTGGTGTCTAACAGAGCAGGTGATCAGCAGTGTTTTCTTTGAAATGGGTTTTTTTAGACACACATTTGGCTTCCTATATCTTTGGAGAAGCCGTAATATCCTTTGGGCAATATGAAATCACACGCTGTATTTTGCAATGCAGTATTCAGTATTGGGACAGATGAATAAATACTGACCCCAAAATGTTCTTGTAATGCAGAACCAGCCCATTCTACCCCACTGAGACCCCTCACTCACTAAATATCCTGATACCCTGAACAGCAGCCTTGAAGTAAATGGAAAATATTTGAATGAGCGTATAGACCCACAAGTGCAAAGGTACCCCAAACATAACTCACTTACTACCGATACAGAAAAGACTGGGGGGGAACTACAGTTTTACAAAAAACGTTTGTGCAGTGGTGCTTATCGAGACTGGCATGCCGTTCAGGGTGCAGATAATTCTAGTTCTCTTGAGCTAATATATACTGTAATGTTGAATCACTTCTTGCTGCTGTGTTTAAAGGCGTCGTGAAGAGAATTGCTGTAGACATACTCGAGTGACACACTGTACTTGTTTCATGCTCTGTCGTTCATGAGATCCCTTGAGTTTTAAAACACTCTTGTCGAGGCAGTAGACCCCTCATAACCAAGGGGGATCTACAAGGGTGGAGTTAGGGGAGTGAAGCAATCAGATTTAATAGACGGGGACGTTACCGGTCTGTTTTCAGTGTGAGTCGGTGTAATGGGAATACAAGTGGACTTGCGTGACTCGACTGCTTTTTAATTATGTTTTTCTGAAACAAGCTTTCCCTACAGTACATCGAAGTGTGTTCGATTTTCAATTTGTGTGCTTCTTATCGATCTCTTGGCTGTGAACTGGCTTTTCAGAGAGAGAAGTACAAGCATTTACGAGCCGCTGTCCCTATCAATAGATGCCTGTGCATATTATTTGATATTGATCTGCTGCGCAGGCAGTTTGAATCGTGTTGCACTGCACCTCTGCTCTGTCCTTCAATTAGAGAATCAGGAGAGACAGCAGTAGGCAGTAACTCTTTCATTTTGTCCAGGTTTTGATTGTGGTGGCTCGTGCGTGCCTGCAGGGTGCAGCGAGTGGCTGGGAACCGATCGCTCGCTACTGTACGACCCCATTAGAGAAGGCCAGGAATTGGGTTCCTTTGAAGGCAGAACGAAAGAGGCTGACACGCTGTCCGGTAATGTTGAATTCATCACAGGGAAAAGGGAGCTGGTATGTTTTTACAATGTCATGAATCACTTTCAGTGCACATAGTGCACTTTGTCTTCGTTAGCACTGTCAGTCCTGTAACCTGTCCCCCTATTCTCAGCCTCTATCGACCGCACTAACAGCCAGTAAATCAGCACAGTCACTGGCTCAGTGTGTTCTACAAAGCAGCTTCCACTCATGGCTTTTCAAGATTTCATTTTTCTCCCACAGCTTTGCTTTTTAGTTGCTCTGTCCTCAGGCAGTGCATACCAGCTTGTATTCAGCACCCTGATCTTTTTATTATGATGAGGATCCTCTGCAGCATAGTGGCGTTTCTCCAGTTTCCCCATTTCCCCGTCTACCGGGGATTTCTGATGGTTGTATCGTGTTGATATTAGTGACCGCTGCTGTATGCTTTCTTTATAGTAAACATAAGCAGGGGTCAGTTTGCCGTTGCTAAGTGTGACTGGCGAGGGATCACTGTCACACTGACCACTGTGTTGGCATTAATTAACTGCACACCCTTGTTAGAGATACCATTAAGGGTACTAGGAGCATCATTAAAACATAGTCCCTGTGTCAGTGCTGAAAGAGTTAAGGTCACATGTCCTCACCTCCTGGACTGTTTCCATAGCGACTCGTGACATGGGATTGCCCAGCTGTGTGAGATGTTCATTAGGACAATTGCAGGTATGTGGGACTTTTGATAGTGTGCAGAATTCTCCTCGGCACATTGAGATTCTGTACATGCAGCACCAGTCTGGCAATCATGGGGTATGTCATTGGAATGAGACACACAGTATTGAGAGGGGGTCTGCGGCTACTGTAGAAGTCACTCTAGCAGAACCACAGTGAATGGTCCATCGTACAGTAATGTGCGAGCTGTTAGACAGAGGCAGCCTTAGAAATGTGTCCAAAACAGCACAGTAACATCCATCTCAACCACTGGCATTCAAAAACCCAGAGAAATGACCATATTCCAGCAGCAACATGCTTTATTAAACTACAATTTAAAAACAAATATATATATATATATATATATATATATATATATATATGGTATAAACTAGACCTATATCAACAGGGGATTTGAATTTATTTTAAAGCCCTCCTCCCTTATAAAAGTCTAATAAGGACAGTGAAAAGCATGGTAAAGCACAGGGAGGTATGGTAAGAATATACTTTTTTTTTTTTTTTTAAACATGTTGAACCAAGGTAAAATATGGTGAATGCACAGTACAACCACTGGAAAAGAAAAGAGAAAAGTGCACAATGACTGTGCAGATGTTCAGTGCAAACCCGTTATTCTTGTGTAAGGGCTGCCTGCTTCACTGCGGGTCTCGTTGTGCCTCTCCGCAGGTCTGGGACGCGGTGGACTCGGGCCGCTGTTGGAAGACCTATTCATCTCACAGCGGGGCGGTCCGGGATGCCTGCTGGTCCTCCTGCGGGAGGAACATTCTCAGCGGCTCCTTCGACACCACAGCTCATCTGACCGATGTGGAGACAGGTCAGTACATACTGGAGTCTACTGACGGTTCAATGTTTTTGGGCACTAGCTTAGACAGTACAGCAATTAGCAGCCACAGCTACATTCCTGTGTTTGATTAGACTTTAGTTAGCATGCAAGACTTTTATTTGAGGGGGTTTTTTGTGTGTTTTTTTTGTATTCCAGATGAATGTAGTACACTCTGGCTTATATCATTGAATTGAAAGCTGCTGTACAGTGTTTATGGATTCAAATGTATCTTAGTTAAGAGTTTTTCTAACATTTTCTGGGAGCAGAATCCGCTGCAGGTTAAACATTCATAGGGTTTGATACCCAAGGCTCTTGCCTCTCCAGATCGCTGGTGGAATTGACTGCTCCACTGGCACGTTGCCTCACCGCTATGGCTTTTGTTGTCTGTCTTCCATTCACATCCGATCTGCAGCTGAGGCAGCAGAGAGAGCCTTCATATTCGTATAATTGTACTCGGGTGTTTTTCATATGGAGTAGGTTGCATACGTGAAGTGTGCATTTTATAAAAGATTACATCAGTGCATTACATCAGTCACCCACAGCATTTCTCCAGGTAACAGGAATTGATAGAATCTCTCTTACTGAAACATGCCAGAGAGCGTCTCGGGTACTGCTGCCTGGTTGCTCACTTGAACTTGCTCTTTCAGTGTGCAGCTCTGCCACGCAGGCTGTCAGGCAGCTTGTTTCTCAGGACTGCATTGTGGCCAGAACAATGGCAGCAATTATAACTCACCCACAGATGAAAGTGGGCACTGAATTGCATTTTCTCTGTATATTTTCCTCCTACACAGTTTTGAAGCCTTCGGTTTTCTCTATAATGGATTTATTTTTCTTGTTATCTTTAAATCCACTTACTGAGTTTGGTGCACTGCTAAGCTGACCGTGTTAAACAATGATAACATTGTGAATATTATAACAAGGCAGGACATGCTGTCAATCGCTGCACACTGGAACACACTGCCAGAAACAGAAACGCTAATGTGGCCACACCTCCCTGCACAGCAGAAATATTACCAGGATTCAGCACCCTGTGCACCTGAAGCTTGAACATGTTACTGCTGTCGATGCTGCAAACTAGTGCAAACCCCTATCTGATTGCACCACAGCAGTGCGCGAAAAAAATCAATAAAGAATACCCTGCTTGCACTGCTATCTGCGCAGCTAAAGTCTGACGTCATCTTATTTTAACCTTGCCCGTCACACTCCATATAGTTTTAGTGATGCAAGGAGCTTCCAGGTTTATTTTTTTCACTAGAATCAAACTGCCACCCTCTCATTTTGAATATATATTTTTTTGTGTCAGTGGTAGAGTTGTTGTGAGTTTATAATTTTTAATATTCACTTTGATTAGCAGACAAGCAGCCACTGTGGTGCGGAGAGGCAAGATGAACGAACCCCATTTCCCCTCCCTGTGTCAAATCAGGAGCAGGATGTATTGTATTATAAAACCAGAAGGATGAAGTGGAGAGATAGAGTACAGTACCACAGCATCGCTGAGGAAGGCACACTTTTTGTTCATGGCTGTGGTTATCCTTGTAGGTTACAGCCGTGTATTTGCCTGCTCAACCAGTGCCCTGGCATGATAGAAGTGGGGCACTGGGCTTTCATTTTGTAGTTTTCATTAGTTTTGTGTGAAGCGGCTTGGGGACCCCTCGGCACGCTAAGGCGCTATTTAACACAAACGTCATTGTATGCAGTTTTGTTTTTGGATCCTAGGCCTCGTACGTTGAATATCCCATGCTGCTGATGAAGTGTACGTTTGTGAAGGTTTGTCTGGAGTATATTTGAGTGTTCCTACTGTACTGTGCAGGATACTGCTCTTAGCTTCCAGTGATGAGGTCTTACAACATTTTAGTTTACAAGCACTTTTAAAATGCGATTCCTCAGTCCTCAAGGCACAGATATTGACATGTTCTGCGACACTGATCTAGTGAGACCTGGGCCAGCCGGCTCCATCGGGGAGATGTGTCGTCTCTTTATTTTATTTGAGGTCAAACCTCAGTCGCTGTCTGCAGCTTGAGTCCTGCAGTCGTCTTCTTTTAAAAAAGTTAATCCATTCAGTGAAAGGGCATTTCAGCGACGTGTTGTCATTTAATGTGTCAAGCTGTGGCACATTAGCTGGCACTTGTATCTCAGAAACACGACAGCTGTCACCTCTTAGACATGCCAGTCATTCGTCAGACTGCTGGACCCGTGCCGGTCGTAGGCACGTCAGCTCTGCTTTCATCTGAATAAATACAAAATGTAAAAAATGTATTTCACAACCTCATCGTTACACAGAGGACTGCCTTATTGGAAAACAGTATTCTCTCTCTCTCTCTCTCTCTCTCTCTCTCTCTCTCTCTCTCTCTCTCTCTCTCTCTCTCTCTCTCTCTCTCTCTCTCTCTCTCTCTCTCTCTCTCTCTCTCTCTCTCTCTCTCTCTCTCTCTCTCTCTCTCTCTCTCTCTCTCTCTGTCTCTCGCTCTCTCTCAACCCAGCTTCGAATCAGAACTCTAATTGATGTCCATGATAATAAATCCCTGATTCCTTTCCAAGCCGAGTGTGGAGCTCTGAGAAAGCCGGGACAGTGGCTGGTGCTGATTGCTGCTGGACCCGTGTGACTCTGGGTTTTGTCAGAGCTTGACAGTGGCTGGTGCTGATTGCTGCTGGACCCGTGTGACTCTGGGTTTTGTCAGAGCTTGACAGTGACTGGTGCTGATTGCTGCTGGACCCGTGTGACTCTGGGTTTTGTCAGAGCTTGACAGTGACTGGTGCTGATTGCTGCTGGACCCGTGTGACTCTGGGTTTTGTCAGAGCTTGACAGTGACTGGTGCTGATTGCTGCTGGACCCGTGTGACTCTGGGTTTTATCAGAGCTTGACAGTGACTGGTGCTGATTGCTGCTGGACCCGTGTGACTCTGGGTTTTGTCAGAGCTTGACAGTGACTGGTGCTGATTGCTGCTGGACCCGTGTGACTCTGGGTTTTGTCAGAGCTTGACAGTGACTGGTGCTGATTGCTGCTGGACCCGTGTGACTCTGGGTTTTGTCAGAGCAGTGCAGAAGCCCTCCAGGTATGCTGGCTGCTTAACATGATCACTCACAGTTGCCACCTGTCTGCACAGCAGGAAAGATAACCCGAGCTGCCTGGATGAGAAAGCAAAGTCCTTGTGCTCTGCTGGAAGCATGCTGCTGAGATGTCCTTTATAAATGAAATAATATTACTGGGCTCTGTAATACACAATTGTTACACTTGATTAAGGGGTAACACATATTCTTAGCTTTCTTTATCTTGCTGTTTCCACACGTACTGTACCGTACTGTTTTCAGAGTGATCTGTTCTGTTTTTTTCTAGACTTTATTGACACTTTGACTCCCTGTTATAAGTTAATTTCCTGTGTTGCAGAATATAGGACCCCACATCACCGCACAGTTTCCAGTGACTAGCATGCGCATGCATGCACAGGTAGGGCCCTATTACCGGTAACACAGGATATGAACGTATTGTGTTGTAGGAAAATAGGAAAAAACAAGCTTCAGTCAAAGTGTAAAAGTATGGAAAAGAAAAATCTCAACAATAAAATAATAAGATGTTGCTCCTGTGGGTTTGGATAGCACTTCAAATCTCCTTTTCACTTCTAGGCAGTGGTAATGGCACTGTAATTGTGTGATTATAGTGATAGCAAAAGCAATATAAGCTATTAGGAAATGTGATTACAGATAGACCTCTCTCATGAATATTTGAGAAAGAATGACAGGTTTACAGGGCTGGGTGAGTGGGAGTAAGCAGATCATTTCTGGGTTTTGTTTTTTGTTTCAAATCTGAAGCCCCAAAACATATGTGTTGCTGCTGCTGCTCTGACATTGACAGAACAGCTTGGGTCTTCAGGGTTAACATTAGAAACACTGGGAGAAATTGCGCATAGAATACTTTGATGTGGACGGGGCAGTTTACCTGTCATTTGCCCACAGGGAAAAACATTGGTGCGGTACAAGCAGTGTTTGTTTGTTTTTGTTTGTTTGTTTTGACGTGCTCACATTCATGGTACTGTGCTCTGGTTGCTGTCCTCAGAATGTGCAGTAGAAACTGCTAAATTATTCGAGCTCCATGTGCTAATTTGAATAATTTCATACATTATATATATCATTGTTTCCCCTTGATGAGTTATTGCTTGCTCCGAGGTGCAGATCTAAATGAGCGGTCTCCTCAGTGATTGGATTCCTCGTTATTATGTGCTTTAATGACAGCTACACTCAGGCTAGGGCTCCACAATAATAGGAACAAACAGGGCCGCCTGATAAAAGGGAAGCCAGGAGAGCAGGTCTTTGAGATACAATAAGGTTGCATCACAAAGGCAACGCTTTGTTTCTTAAATCCGGGACAGCACAAGCAGCAGAACTGAACAGCCTGGCTATTCACCTCCTGACATGTCATTTTCCACAGTACTGCGTTTGATAATTGTGTTCTTTTGATGTATGTTAGAAAGATTGGACAGAATGTCTCTCATCCCAAGCAATGCAGTGAAGTTGTGCAGTCTGCCTGCATGCTTAAGAAAAGCCTGAGAGCTGAGCCCTTTATTTGTCTCAGCACAGCGAGTGTGGATGCACTGGTCTGCATGGAAATCAAGTGCAAGTGTTACAGGACTGCTGACAGTATAACTGCATACAGGATATAGGATCAAACCATGTTATTCTTCATATTGCTATATATAGAGGAGTGGTTGCTACTCATGAAGTGTTTTATTTTTTATATATTTGGCCAGGAACATATTCTCTGTATCTATTCAGCATTTTTATTCCTCAGATGAATAGAGCAGAATGTCCCAGGGTAATCTTTTACAAACGTGAATATGGAAATAACATGCCATATAACGCAGGTCGAAACTCGATTACAGTATAATGCATGGTGTGAAACTGTGCCTTCAATACGGAAGCCTGTGCACTAAATCAAATTACGCTGCAGTTTATTTTTATAACTGGGAGAGCGGGCAGCGTGCTGCTCGATACATATTGGATCTGACAGGCTGGGACTCAGGCTTGACAGAAAGCCAGTCCTCTCATCAGATGGTCATTATCTGATTCTCTCTAATTCCTTTCTTTTCTTCTTTCCTGCAGGCCAGCGGTTGGCTGAGCTGAGGAACGAGTTCAGGGTGTGCTGCCTGGCGCTGCAGCCCAGGGATCCTCACGTCTTCCTGTGTGGAGGCTTCAGCTCCGAGGTTAAAGCCTGGGACTGCAGGAGCTGCCAGGTTAACATCCTGCCTGTTCAACGTCTGAAGCAATGAACGCTGTGTCTGTTGTGTGTGCTGACGCAGTACTCGAACCCTTCCACGGGTTCACAGCAGCGTGCAGAGCTGAATATTCTCAAAGAGGATGCATGCATTAGGTCCATAGGTCTAGCAATGGTATTGATATATTGGTATGGTTTAATGCATGCATTAGGTGCCTAGGTCTAGCAATGGTATTCATATGTTGGATTTCTTTAAATATGGGGATCTATACAGTTCATATAATCAGAGGCAGATCATTCAGATATGGGCTGTCCCTGGTATTCGAGATACCTTGATAGACAGACACAGGCACTGTTAGAGATTCTGCTTTTTCTTAAGGTCATCTGATTTTAAGTGTCATTCTGGCTTGCAGGTAATCATAAAATGTAAAACTTCAATCGATTTTGAGATGTCTTCTTCGGATGGTAAAGCAGCAGCAATATGACCTGTATAAAATGTGTTTTCAAAAGGACGAAAGTACGAGGTCAAAAGCGTTATAAAAACAGCCTTCTGTGATAACAAGCAATCTAAATGGTAAAATCCTTTACATTTCTCTCATTTCATAAGTAAGCAACAGGGGACCCCAGACTTTAAAAAAGTATGTGTGTATATATATATATATATATATATATATATATATATATTTAATTTATATTTTATTGTGTTTGTGACTCATTCCTGGAATTTGAACAGAAAGTAAATATGTTATCTAACAAACAATCAAAACTCAACGCAGTGCGTTTCAGTTCCTCCAGATACCTTCTGATGTCGCTGACAACCTGCCAGACTCCGGATTGATATTTAATTCATTTTCGTGCACGATCCTGGCGACTGTACTGCAGCTGAATCTCCCTGTACCAGACACACATCTGGCTCAGGCAGGGCTGGCATTTACTCTTCTGGTTCATATTAAGGAGGCAGTGTGGTCCAGTGGTTAAAGTCCAGGGCTTGTAACCAGAAGGTCAATGGTTCAAATCCCTCCTCTGTCACTGACGGACACACTGTGTGACCCTGAGCAAGTCACTTAACCTCCTTGTGCTCCGTCCTGCGGATGAGATGTTAAATCAGTGTTCTATTGTAAGTGACTCTGCATGTAATGTGCAGTTCACAGCCTACCTCTGTGAAGCGCTTTGTAATGGTGGCCCTCGATGAAAGGCGCTATATAAAAATAAAGATGGATTATCAGTACACTGCGCTGCAGAACACTGGCAGAGCGGACTTTCAGTCGAAGTGCCTTCCCTGTCCTCACAGGTGATCCGCTCGTACAAGGCTGGGATACAACAAACCCTGGACATTGTGTTCCTTCCAGAGGGCAAGGAGTTCATCACCAGCACAGACTCCGTGAGCAGAGACTCAGCTGACCGGACCCTCATCGCATGGGATTTCCAAACCACTGCAAAGGTCTCCAATCAGATTTATCAGGTGGGTTTACCAGTACGAGCAGGAAAACCATCAGTCACTGTCATGCTGTTCTGTGCAGTACAGGAACTGATTATTGTAAAAACTAAAGACCGTTTTCAAATGTTAGCAATTGAAAGTGGATATTCTTAATCAGATTGTATCCACCTGTACTATTTATTTGGTTTGTTTGATTTTTAGGAGCGCTATACTTGCCCAAGCCTGGCCCTTCACCCTAAAGAGTCCGTGTTTGTTGCGCAGACTAATGGCAACTACATGGCTCTGTTTTCAGCACAGCGTCCGTACAGAATCAACAAGAAGAAGCGCTACGAAGGACATAAGGTAGGGCTTGAAAAAAAATACAAGAAATGCATGCAATCTGATCTGCATCTATGGGCTTGAACCCTGAATGCTGCTGTGAAATAAAATATAGGAAATACATACACTCTGATGTGCATCAATGGGCTTGAACCCTGAATGCTACTGTGAAATAAAATACAGGAAATAAATACACTCTGATCTGCATCTATGGTTCTATGATTATAAAGTTTTTAAGGGTCGGGGGACGGGACGGGACGGGACGGGACGGCTGTGAATCCAGCTACTCAAAACTTTCAAGCACTTCTGTCACTTCTTACCTTGTTAATATCTTGCTGTGTATGCGTGCGTGCGTGCGTGCGTGTGTGTGTGTGTGTGTCTGTCTGTGTATGTGTTTGCTGTCTGCTCTGTAGTAATGGGACCCCCTGTGTATGTGTTTGCTGTCTGCTCTGTAGTAATGGGACCCCCTGTGTATGTGTTTGCTGTCTGGTCTGTAGTAATGGGACCCCCTGTGTATGCTGCAGGTCGAGGGGTACGCAGTTGGCTGTGAGTTCTCTCCGGACGGATCTCTCCTGGCCACAGGCAGTTCGAACGGTGTGGTTCATTTCTATAACTATCTGACCTCCAGGGTTGTCAGGACTCTGCCTGCCCACCAACAAGCCTGCGTTTGTGTGACCTTTCACCCCGTCCTGCCAGCCATCACTGCAACATGTGACTGGAGCGGAGAAATCAATACCTGGCACTGATAGGAGATAGGAGCCACTGGAGCACCGCTCAGAGCTCCCATATGCACTGGAACATCACGTGCTATTAATGCAAACAACGAACGCTGCTGCTTCTGTGTGTCCATGGAACAAGTTACTGTGCTTTTCTATTTTAATATAAAAAAAAAAAAAAAACAGCAGCATCATTGTACTTACATCCTGTTTATTTAATGTGTATCTGTTATACATCAGAAGTTCTGATTCAACCAGGATAAAACAATGGATTATTTGAGGATTTTAATATTCATATTAGCTGGTAACTGTATATCTATCTGTCTATATTTTTCTACTGTATGTGTTTAGTTTTTCCCAGCATTTTAAATAGAACGACACACAATGGAAATTCAATGCAGCTCATACTGTACCTTTCTTTGTTTTGTGTTTTTGTTCCCCTCATCATTTTACTTTCATGCAAATACCTGTTTTTCTGTTTGATGTCTGAGACAGCCTGCCAGATACAAGGCTGCCGTCTTTCATCTAATTCCCTGCAATGCTGTGCTGGGATCTGAAACGTTCAGGTGGCAGGATTTCATTTCCAGCAGACCCCTTGTCTGAGACACATCCGACACCCAGGTGGGGTCAGTTAGACCTCGCCTTGCATTCATTATACCAGCCCCCCCCCCCTCAAGGAAATGGGCTGTCAAGAGGTGAGGGTTTTTTTCTGAGACATTATTTATTCCCAGTCACACAGTGTGGCTCAGTGTGCGTAACCCCCCTGTCACCTTCAAAACAAACTGAAGGTGAGAGAAGCAGCGTTTCAACAGCCTGGCGGAGTGAAGCGACAGCCGTGTGATTGCATCTCGATGTGGTTAAAAACCATGAAAAAGACTCTCTCTGGTTCACATAAATGTACCAGCAGCACAGGGCATCCTTACATAGCAGTTTCAGCCACTCCAGCTTTTACTGTGAGTCTCATTCCACCTACCTCACGTCTTCTATACATTAACAAACGATCAAGCAGCTTCCAATGCTCCAATGCCATTCGCTTTTATTTATTTATTTATGTTTGCAGTATTTCTGGGGTTTGTTCTACAATATGGAGTTATTATTTATCATCCAGATTGAAGCACAGGACCTGAAACGAGACAGACGTCCCAGAATTGGAAAGGAAATGTAAAAACAAGCAATTTACTCTTTAATGGTCGCATTCGGTCTGTTCTCACACAAGCAAAGCCCTTCAGCCTTCAGACCCTCCTCTTGACACTTAGAGTCTCCCTTCATTATTAACAGGTAACCTCTGTTTGTGTAAAAAGCAAACGCTGACTGTTCAGATCCTCTCAGGTACTGAAAAGGTAACAAACCAGACTGCTTTACTTCACAGACCGTGACTGAACCAGACACTTGGGTTAGAACGTGAGCCAAACCAATGTAATGTAATGTCTTCATCCGACAGCGTCTATCATAAAGTAGACCGACTTTAAACAGGACCAGCGTACAGTAACATGCTTAAACTTTAGAGTTACTGTGATCAAAAATAACAACTTCTGTTTGAATTTAAGAAAAATACTAGGCATATTATACTGAGATCAAAGCATTGATTTTATAATGAACATTTCAAAGAGTTGGCTGTACCCTTTGTAGATTCATGATCAAACCTAATTAGTGCTTGCATGTACTCAGACATGGACCTAATTATAGAACAAAGAAAACCATCCCCAAAGAGATGTAGCATTTGTTATACCCAAGACTTCAAATGAGATTTCCTTGTTTATCCAAGCGGGCAAGCACTGTTGCAGAGTCAGGGGCCCACCAAGTCACCTGGTATCTCTTGGATGGAACTAGAGATCTGGAATGAATTATTTCCTGTAAAACAGACCCGTTATTTTCCTAATATTCCTAATATTTCTTACCTGCTTCCTATCCCGTTCTGAATGTTCTGAATGATTCTCTGCTGTTCTTACTGCACAGATCATTCTTTGCTTTGCTCTCTTAATGAAAGCACTACTCGAGGCGAATTGTGAGGAAGTGACATGGGGAAGCAAATTAGCATTGCACAGGGCTTCAGTCAATGGCGCACCGTTAATGTGCTTCCCCACCTCACTTCCTAACAGCCAGAGTAGTTTTTTTTTTTAGCATAGTTAATAAGTCATCCCTTTAAGATCATTTTCTTAGTATATTGTATAGCTGTCAGTGTAGTCAAATCCCAGCTGAGTCTGTCCTGAGTCCATCCAGTTGTGAAATGAGGTAGAAGCGCTGAGACCTCATAAGAATCCAGATGTTTCGAATGGATTATACAAGGAACCCTGTTTAAAGGTACACTGTGGCGTGCCATGTAAAAAGCATGGCAGAGTGTAGCAAAGTGCAGTTAAATCATGATAGAGAATCCACGAGAGCTGCATTGGATACGACACGTGGGGAAAAGCTCGCTGAACCTCAGGATGAGTCTGGTCATCTGTTACGGGTCAATATGAACGTTTGATCAGATCCGAGAGTATTGAACTTCATTAAATACAGGTTTAAAATGTGTTTGCTTTTAAGCCTGAGGAATTGCTTAAACAGTCCTGCTAAAAACCAGCACTTTTTGTGGGTTGTATTTTTATTTTTTATGGAACATTAGTTGTTCAATGTAAAAAAGTTACTATTAAAGGGTAGTAGTTAAAGTTTGGCTGGGCTGAAGCTTGCTGAAGACATCTGTAGCTTTCGTGACATCTTTCAATAATGAAGAAGAACAAAGTAATGAACGCTGAGCGAGACAGCATGTCCCTGTCCTTGCTGCCCAGTATTAATTAGCCTCTTGGGAATGGCTTGTAGAAGACACGCTATTGAGGAGTATTCTGCACTGTTTCATATTGTGACAGACATTTCAAAAGATTGGCCATGCACCTCAGAACAAGAGGCACTGGAACGCAGGCCTGACGATGGTAGAGGCTCCTCAGAACGAGAGGCACTGGAACGCAGGCCTGACGATGGTAGAGGCTCCTCAGAACGAGAGGCACTGGAACGCAGGCCTGACGATGGTAGAGGCTCCTCAGAACGAGAGGCACTGGAACGCAGGCCTGACGATGGTAGAGGCTGATGTGCGGTACGAGCGGAGGACAGAGCAGAGTCAGAGAGGGTACCACCAGAGGGATTCTGGGTATTTTACAGATCCGGCCCCTTGACTTTATTGAGATGACAAACCCATTGCATAACAGTGAAATCACTGAATTTGACATCATCTAATAGACCGTGTGTATGTGAGTGTATATATATATATATATATATAATATATTGCTGCACATTGCCCCGCATTCTCTGCAGTGCAGAACGTTGTCATAGACGAGCTTCAGAGAAAGAGCCGCATCTCTGTAGAGGTGGCTGTCAGCTGAATCGATGTCAATCAGTGCTTTCACTTTCCTTTCCAAGAGCTTCTCAACTGAGCGTTTCATGTAAAAACAATGCAAAGCAGAGCCCAGCAGCACAGAGTTTAAACCAGGATGCTGGCGGAACATGCTGTGCCATGATCCAGAATACTGACAAGCAATGTGAAGCCACGAGGCCAGGCAGAGGCAATTAACTGCATGTGTGCATTTCATTAGAATGTGCCCTGCCTCGGGATTATACACATTTATGAAACTGGGTACAAATTTGCTGAAATGTAAAAATGAATTAAAAACAAAATGTATGTACATTTCATCAGGAAGTTTATTAAACTAAGTAATAGAATTGCTTGAATTAAGAAATATTTTTACTTTTTGATTATTTCTGATTGCCGTGCTTAGAGTTACAGATTATGTAGCCAGTTTTAGGTAATCACAGGATTCAGGGACGGTAGCTTTAACTTTAAAGCATATACAGTCCCTGGAATAAATACAAACAAATACAACGTGCAGCGTTGAAAGAGTAAAGCTTCTTTTTTGTGCTGAAGGTTGGTTTAGTTAGTGTTTGACTGCAGCGCAGCACACAATGTACGCGGGAGGACAGGCATTCTGAACATACTCTCTCTCTGTCCACTGCACCCTGGGTTCCTTACGTTTATTCAGGCTAAGCATTCCACTCAACCAAAGCTGCATTTCACTAGTTTTTCCTATGTACAATCTTAACCATTGTTTGGGATTTCTGTTCATGTATATTTTGAGCTCAAGGCTGCCTCTTTTGCATGTTGTTTTCCTCAAGGACTAATACAAAGAAGGGTAGCACAGTGTGTGAATGCTTAGGCTGGTGATAGAGCCTGGCATGGATCAGTGCCAGTCCACACTCACAGTACCACCACACCATTCAGTGCAATCCGCACGGGTTCTCATTACAGGCCGTCTCCATGCAGATAGAAATGCAGCCTGCCCAGCGAGCTCTTCACTTAATTCCCTGCAAGCATCCCTATAGATCATTGTTATTGTTTTAATATCAGAGCTGCATGTACTGAAGTGCGTCCCGGTTGGATGTATTTTGGAACATGGATCAAGAGGTGTAGTTTGCATGCTACCCTAACCGGACCGGGAGTGAGCCTACCTGGTGTCTTGAACAAAGTTATTTCCCCTGCAAAGTCCTTATTAAACCCCAGCAACCATTCGAGAAATACTAATACTGTTAATAAAGCGGGTTTTATAAACAGCGCTGTGGTTCTGATCTGCTCCACGATCCTCATTCAATAAAACCTCTTTTCTTGTTATTACAGTGAGTGTGATCATGCCTGGTCATTGCTAGCTGAGTCTGCAGTGCTCTACCCCCTCCTGCATCCCCATGCTGCTAATATGTAGAGATAGAGCCTGTTTCCTTGGTAACTGGCACCACACTCTTATTCAGGGCTTGTTTTCAGACTTGCCAGGAGGGGGATGGGGGGTTATTGGTCACATCTGTTCATCCCCTATCTCCGGAGTTACAGGCAGAGAAATGCAGGGTTATAGATACACATTGGAAACAAGGCTCAATGAGCACCAAGGGATTTCAATGATCTGAATGCGATATGCATTCTGTATGATGTGAACACCCTTTAATTCTATATGCATTCTGTATGATGTGAATACCCTTTAATGCGATATGCATTCTGTATGATCTGAACACCCTTTAATTCTGTATACATTCTGTATGATCTGAACACCCTTTAATTCTGTATGCATTCTGTATGATGTGAACAGTTATATTCTGAACTTCCTTTAATGTTATATACATTCTGTTGCTGTGTCCCTCGAGGGGCACAGAATACTTAAAGATACTGGTCCATATTAGACCAGCTTTAAGTGGCTGTATTTAGACCAGCCACTGTTAAGATCATTAAAATAGACCCCTAAACTATTCCTCTGGCTAAAGAGAGTTAAATTACAGGGCTCTGTGCATTCAAGACTTGAATAAAAGACCAACTTCACTGTAATAGGTTAAAAGCAATTTACACTTCAAAGTCCCCAACTGAAATGTTCCAGTGCAAGTGCTGCATTGATCTTTATTATGTATAGAAACACAATAACAACAACAATACAGAAACATGCATAATAATGCAAATAGAAACAACAGCTGGATAATCCTTTCATGGGGAGACGTTAATCAAATCTGAGGTAGTACAGGAAAGGGAAAACATTGGGAAGAGAAAGCAAAGAACATCAATGGAGCAGTGAGATTAATACCAATCATCAACTGAGAAATCTGCACACACTCACACCCACACACACACCCACACCCACACACTCCCACACACACTCACTCCCCCACACCTCCCCCCCACACACTCACACTCACACCCACACCCACACTCACACCCCCACTCACACACACTCACACACACCCCCACACACACTCACTCCCCCACACCTCCCCCCCACACACACACAACCACACACCCCCACACACTCCCACACACACTCACACCCCCCCACACTCACAATCACACACACACCCCCACACACACTCACACCCACACATACACACACCCCCACACATACACACACACACACACACACACTCACACCCCCACACTCACACCCCCACACTCACACTCACACACACACACACCCACACACACTCACACCCACACATACACCCACACCCACACACACACTCACACCCACACATACACACACACAAGAAAAGGTTTTCACTGTCTATGAGAAACTATCTTTACGTTGCAGGGTCATCAGCTCCTCTCGAGTGTATAAAGCCACTACTAACCCCTGTGCTCTTTAAGGTGACATGGATTGATGAGATGCCTTGTGGAGAAGCAGCAACAGTGCTCCGTTTCCACTGTGAATCGATGAGGTCATGTGATGCACAGCTGGGTCGTCGATTCTCAGGGAAGCAGTGACAGCGAGGCCCGTGTAGGGAGGGGCCGTGCTCCGTTTCCACTGTGAATCGATGTCATGCACAAAAGGCTTTACAGGAGACCCGGTCAGAGAACCATGGTTTGATCTGCAGTATTACACGGAGGCATTGCAGAAAACAGCACAGTGAGAGAAAAAAAACACAACATCATAGCCAGGTACCTACATCAGTCAAGTATCTGGAGAAGACCCATGCAGATATCCTCAATAATATACACCAAAAAAAAAAAAAAGAACGAAGATAATCATGGCCTGCCTAAAATCCGAAGACTATACATTTATTTACACCACCTGTCGTAACATTTGGAATCAGGAGCAGAACTGACGGGCTGTGCTGACCAACTGAAGCTAAGACAGAATGTACAGAGAGGGTGGAATGAGCAACGTGCCTGTCTAATGAATCTCAGTGAAGAGCAATGAAGGGGTTAATGAAGTCCACCGCAGTGTTGTTCATACTGGACTGAAGCACTGGTGTGTATTTAAAATACTCCCACAAGATCCCTCTGTTCAGCTACTGTTTCCGAAATGTGGATGGGCAGTGTATCATATATTAGGGATGTGAAAGAATGGGACTGAATGGAACCTTCATTTAAGGTGTTTAAGTTGTTAACCTTTTGCTTTATTTTAAAGGGAAGGCACGTCTGAATCTTCTGCACATGCCTAATATATTGTGTAACAGTCGTTTGTTTTAAAGCTGGCTCCATTGTTTGCATTGTAACTGTGCCCTTAGTTTCTTTTATAACATCGATGTTATTGCTTTCACAATGCCCAACACGCCCCTTGTGTTTCTCCTAATAAAACCTTTTCTGTACAGAGCATTCAAAAATAAAAGCTGAACTGGGAATGCCAGGAATGCTCAATGAAGAAATCCAGTCTTCAGAAAGTTACATCAGCTGCAGCATCAGTGGGGTATCTGTTACCCCTCAATTGCACTGGTTCAGCCCTAACAGTACTTCTGTAAAAAACACAAATTATTTGAACGCACAGACTTAAGCATCTCTGAAGAAAATGAGATCTGCTCAAAATGAAGACTGAGCAGTGATGGTGAAGAGCTGCCAGTGCCCCAGCCTCTGGGTTACGGGGAGCGTGCTTCGTTAGGTGTGTGCGTGTTGTGTGTGTCATTTCAAACCACACTGCCATCACCACATGCGCTTGGTTCCCTTAAACAGCTCCAGATCTGCAGGTGTCAATTCTCCAGGTTACACGATCTCTGGAATTATATTATGCCACTTAACGATTTCCCCTAACTCTTGGGTTCTCTGCAGCTTAAAGCACTGATTCAAACCACTTGCTCTGTATAAGAAACTCAGTGCTTTAATTCAGCAGTGTCCCATACAGCTGTGCCTTTGTGAGACTGTCCTTCCTGCAAAGTCCTGTGGTGCCAAATCTTTGGTAGTGCGGAGGTTTCTGTCTCAGAGCGGAAGGGGGCTCGTGCTCCATGGCGTAGTGCTGGAGATCCAAAGCCTCCAGTGAACTTTGGTTTAATGATTCAGCTGAGCTGTTTGGGCTCACGTCGACATATTCCTTTTTCACACTGTTGGTGCTGCCTTTATCCTTTGAGCTCCCGTGAAACAAGCTCCTTTCAGACTTCTGGTCATCCTCCTTCTGTCTGTACATCTGCATCTTCTCCTGTGACCGGAGACCTGTTTCGCGTTCCAGGTTGGGGCTTGTTGGCATGAAGCAGGCAGGGTCCATGATCCGGCTCTGATACACATCTTCTCCTTCTTGGAAGCTGCTGTAGAGGTGGCCCAGCTTGCTCTTAGCCGGTCTGATTGCGAAGTGCTGCTCCGAGAAGCTGTAGGGTGAGACCCTGCCTGGGTTCCTGTAAGAATATGCGTTGACGTCCTCCACGCTCAGCTGCCTCCAGCGTCCAGACAGGTCCTCCTCGGGGATGTGGACGGGACTCCTGCTGTCAGCATAGAGGGGGTGGGGGGAGGCCACGCTCGGGGAGTGGAAAGGCTCGGTGAAGCATGTGGGGACAGTCCTGGTGTAAACGGGTGAGGAGTCGTTCTGGTGGCCCTGCGCCATGTGCTGGAAACTCCTGGACTTGGGGAAGCCGGGGCTGTCCTTCTCGTAGGACGAGCTGCTCTTCCTGTCATAGTTCTCATCCCTCCAGTCCATGTAAAGGGCTTGGTGGGGCGAGGAGAGGGTGCTGCTTGCGCCGTGGCCCTTCTCGTCGGACTGTGCGCTGAAGCTGGAGTAGGAGCTGGAGGCAGGCAGGGAGGGGGTGAACTCGTTGAAGGGCTCATGTGAGAAGCTCGACTGGAAGCCGTCCTCCTCGGTGGTGCTGTCTGTGGAGTTCTGTGGCCGGAACCTCTCAGGGTCCCTGACATGCAGGTCCACACTCTGCCTCCTCTCCCTCATCCGCTCGTCGGGGCAGTACAGGGCTGTGTCGCTGCAGTACAGGTCTGACTTGTACGCGCTTCTCCGGTTCAGCTTCTCTGCGCTCCCCATGTTGTTGTGTGCAAAGTTCCCCTCCCTGGACTGTGGGCTGGAAGTGTGTGAACCAGGCATGCTGTTGGGTGCTGGCTTTTCCAGGAGCTTGGCGATAACAGAAATAGGAACACTGTCAGAGTAGGGAGAGTTATAGAGAGGCAATGAGATGCCACAGCCATGCTTCTCCATGTGGGTGCTCACTCGCTCCTGAAATTCACTCGGTAACTGTCATAAAAGAAAGAAAAGAAATACAGCTCTAAATAAACAGACCTGGGAGTCAAACTCGCCCCAAACTCTAGCAGGGTACTGAGAATGGAGATAGATGCCTCTAATGGAGGTAGCCAGCCAGACTGGTGTGACAGAAATCAATTGTACTTCCCTGTCCTGAATTCAGTACAATCTGTAATGTTGTGTTGAGGTCAAACAAATAGCAGCACAATGCTGCAGTCTACTTAAATGCAAGAAGATTGCAGCTACTTTCCCTATGTGGAGTTTATTGTGTTTTAACTATTCTTTAGTGGACATTTACCTGGTAAGGTTCACTATATATATATATAAACATTTTGGAGATAAATGATCTCTTCAAATAACAGCTGATTTTAAATGCAAATTCAAGGCTTTATTCTCCCACTGATTTACAGCAGCAAATGTCTTAAAGTTCTCTTTGTATAATTTCTGATATCTTGTATCTTTCTCATCTTCTTTCAGACACCACAGTGTACTACACACATGTGCAAAGTGTGGGTAATCGGGCAGGCAGATTATTCAGCCATGCGTCTAAACTCTCTTTCAGGGGTCGACTCCTCTTTTATTCTGGGATTTGCAGATCCCAAGAGCACCGAGCCGTACCATATCAACTGTTGTGATGGATAGGTGTCGTGGGATGTGTGTTCTTCTTGCAAAATCGATCAGCCTTTGATTACTGCCACTTAATATGAATGCATCTTAATATTACTGTGTTAAAAAATGCAGTTGATGTGATTATTACAGCACATTAAAATGCCTCTTCATTTCTTGAAAGTATTAATTTCGTTTTAGCGAGTGGCCCTCCAGTAGGAACATTGTGGTTTGCATCATTTTACAACATATTAGCAAAGAAGCCTTTATCTAGAGCTGTTACAGGTGCCTTAAACGTATTCACTAACATATCTTACAGCATCTTTATAAGGTCCTGTCCTAGATTCTAGAGGTTAGCAGCAGTACACCCAACGTATTCACTGACATCTCTTACAGCATCTTTATAAGGTCCTGTCCTAGATTCTAGAGGTTAGCAGCAGTGCACCCAACATATTCACTGACATCTCTTACGGCATCTTTGTAGGGTTCTGTCCTAGATTCTAGAGGTTAGCAGCAGTACACCCAACGTATTCACTGACATCTCTTACAGCATCTTTATAGGGTCCTGTCCTAGATTCTAGAGGTTAGCAGCAGTACACCCAACGTATTCACTGACATCTCTTACAGCATCTTTATAGGGTCCTGTCCTAGATTCTAGAGGTTAGCAGCAGTACACCCAACGTATTCACTGAAATCTCTTACAGCATCTTTATAGGGTCCTGTCCTAGATTCTAGAGGTTAGCAGCAGTACACCCAACGTATTCACTGACATCTCTTACAGCATCTTTATAGGGTCCTGTCCTAGATTCTAGAGGTTAACAGCAGTACACCCAACGTATTCACTGACATCTCTTACAGCATCTTTATAGGGTCCTGTCCTAGATTCTAGAGGTTAGCAGCAGTACACCCAACGTATTCACTGACATCTCTTACAGCATCTTTATAAGGTCCTGTCCTAGATTCTAGAGGTTAGCAGCAGTACACCCAACGTATTCACTGACATCTCATACAGCATCTTTATAGGGTCCTGTCCTAGATTCTAGAGGTTAGCAGCAGTACACCCAACGTATTCACTGACATCTCTTACAGCATCTTTATAAGGTCCTGTCCTAGATTCTAGAGGTTAGCAGCAGTACACCCAACGTATTCGCTGACATCTCATACAGCATCTTTATAGGGTCCTGTCCTAGATTCTAGAGGTTAGCAGCAGTACACCCAACGTATTCGCTGACATCTCTTAAAGCATCTTTATAGGGTCCTGTCCTAGATTCTAGAGGTTAGCAGCAGTATGCCCATTGCACAGAAGAACATGTGCATTAGATTACATCAAACCTGTTTAAAGACAGACAGGTAGTTTTCTAATTATCCAGCAGATGGCTCTGTTCGCATAATGCACACGTTTGCATTAACTTTAAAGTTTTATTATTATTATTATTATTTATTGATGTTTTTATCTTACAGCTCAGTACACTTTAAGACATGTGATGCTTTCAAGAAAATCATGTCTTTAGCACAGTCCGCTACATTACCCACATCTCTCAAGGAATATTTAGTGCGCATCATTGCATTTCGTTTTTCATGAGCCTGAATAAATAAACAGTTCTGGTATTGATTAATGACTTTATTTAGTTCATCATGTAAAAGGCAAGAGGAGAAACAAACAGTCACAGATATACCATAATAAAAGTTTCCATGGCAATACTCATTTGCAGTGCGATCCCACACAAATGAGTCCCTGGCTACAGTTATTACACGTGGAGCAGAAAGGCCCACCACCCCAGAGAGGCTGAACCCGGGTCTAGACAGGCATTCACAAAGGCACAGTGTTTGGTACAGAGACTGCGATGTTTCTGTGCTTCTTACTCAAGTCCTGTGTGTAACAGGACTTATTGACTGTATCTGTTACAGCGCATTAACTACAGCTTGTATGTTTTATTGGTCAAATAATTCCTGCAAATTGTTCTCAATGGTTTAAGCTGGTTAAATAAACAAAGGGATCGCTGACTGACTGACTGATTGACTAATTGCAATCTGACAGCAATGTGAAAATTGAATGAAAGTAAAACAAGAGAATCACCTCTGAGAGTTTGTGGCTTCTGAAATGGGATTTGCTACACTGAAGCAGCTGAGCAGCCACATTGCAGTCTTTCCTGTAGAGGTCCTGGAAAGAGAAGAGGCACGAATACCAACATGACAACAACTCGCCATCACTTTACTCGCAACTGGCCGAATGGTTAGGAGGCTGTGTGGTCCAGTGGTTAAAGAAAAGGGCTTGTAACCAGGAGGCCCCTGGTTCAAATCACACCACAGCCGCTGACTCATTGTGTGACCCTGAGCAAGTCACTTAACCTCCTTGTGCTCCGTCTTTCGGGTGAGACGTAGTTGTAAGTGACTCTGCAGCTGATGCATAGTTCAAACACCCTAGTCTCTGTAAGTCGCCTTACATAAAGGCGTCTGCTAAATAAACAAATAATAATAATTATAATAATAATAATAATAATAATAATAATGTGTAGCAATGCTGATTGAGCGCACAGGTCTCAAAACAACATTGCAGTCGGGTCTTGGGGTCAAATATTTGTACCGGATGCAACTAGGCATTTTGTGCTAGCTGGGGTATGTTTGCAGAAAGCAAGATTCTTTAAAATTCCATTTAATGCACTGCCATGTTGAGGATATAAAATACTAACAGGCAGAAGGCATGCATGGACTGTAGCATGCACAAGAAATCCCTAATCAGAGACAAATCAAACCCTGGCAGAAAATGGAAAGTTGCCTACATTCAGCCTGACTCCAGCCCTTAGCACACAGTGTTCCACTCCCTGCTAGTTCCCAGGTCTGCATGTAAATGAACTGAATATATATATACTGTGTATATATATATATATATATATATATATATATATATATATATAAAATCATCAGTCAAAGTGGAGCTGGGCTGCAACACTGTACGAGAACATCTCCAGGATATGACATACATGGAGGGATTAGAATAAAAAAGGATGGACCTGTTTTGTTAATAAATGTGTCTGGTGGTGGCTGGCAACACAGGATATTGCAGAGTGCGTTAAAAAAGATTATAGGCAGAGATCTGAAAGGTTGCAACCTCTCCCGTACGGCTGCATTTACATTGGGTCTCTGGGAGCCTATATAATCCAATGTAATTGTGCTGAATGAATCCTGGTTCCCCCCTTGTTATGTGATCTGGTGGGAAAACAATACGATACCAGGGCAACATGGGGGATGAAACTGCATTGAAAAGGAGTGAAGAGCCTGGTTTCCATACTCACATTATCCTCCCGGAGTTTATCGATGGTTATCTTGGCTTCCATAAGGTGATTATTCAGAACAATGATCTCGTGACTCAGAGCTCTCTTGTCATCATCGTCTCGCTGTGACTGGAGGAGTGACAAGACAAATCATTTCATTTTAAAGGGAATACAAAAGGTTTGCCCAAATAAAAAGAAAGCAGGCGTCAGCAACAACAAAAGAGAGATGTGGCATTTTAAATGAAAAGGAGACACAAACTGTTTCTGCTGCTTTGAATTGTGTTCTGTAAACGACTGTCACGGAATCAAGGGGGTGGCTAGTACAGCACTCTCAATGCAGGCCAAAGCAGCCCATATCAAAACCTGCTAGTACCTGCAATTATACAGGGTGTCTCATCAGCACAGGGAGTCCAAATCTGATGAGAGTTTGCAGGATCTGCGACAGTCGCAGTCTTCCACATATTCTGCAGCTACGTCATAATTATCATAAACAGACTGCTAAAGTTACCTGAAATATATAACTCAGTTGTTCGGTTCCAGTTTTGTTAAGTTAACAGATGTTTTGTCTCCTTCAAACAGTAGGAGTTAATTAAAACAGGATGACACTGAGCACTATCATTTGTAGAGGCGCAGCCTGTTCTGATTTGGACAGCAAACCCCCAATCGTTTCTTCTGTTCTAGTAAAGCTAACGTTGCCATAAGCCCTTCAGACCTGGCCGTCGTTTCCACGCCAGGATCAGTGTGGCTGTTTTCTAATTGTGTGAGATGCTTCACAGGTGAGAGTTATTACCAATGCTGTTGTGAGGGTCTGCAAATGCAACAGCTTGCGAGCGAGTGTGTCTGTGTGTAATATGTCAGTCTGTTACTGGCACTAATGTGTCATTGAATGATGATAGAAAATGAAATACTCGAACCCATTTACAGAACAGCATATGATTCTATTGTATTGTCCCAGTTCTATAACTTAGCATGTTATTACAATTGCAATATCTACGTGGATAGACAGCCTCACGCTTCATGAAAAAAGTACAAATAAATCGCTGTCTAAGAATGGAATTATTCTGTGCCCAGCGGCTGCACTGAAGCAAATCCTCAAATCAAATTTAAAAAAAATATATATTTTTAATTATTATTATTATAATTATTATTGCTTAAACCTTTCTTCTTTTCAAAGTAAGACCCATCAACATTTTTTAATTCAATTAACATCCGCTGATAAAATGATTGCTGTTCAATAGCTGGGGGTATAATTGGAAAATAAATTCCTAGATAAGCAGTGGGACGTGCATTTCATGGTTCAGTGCTGAGCTCCAGCTCATAATCACCCGCAGCCTGACTCTGATGCATTCTCTGTCTGAACAGAAGCGTCTCAGTCCGCTTCTCGGATAGTCTGTACAGAGACAGCTTGAAATAGAAATTAATTTCCCTTCCAACAGCACACTTATTAGACAGCATTTCTTTTGACAAGCCATTGCTCACAGCTGGAAATGAAACCCAGCAGCTTTAATTATTTTGGACAGCGCTGTTCTCTAACCGCGGCATGACGGGCTCCTGAACAACCTCATCTATCCCAGCCCCTCTGCAAAGCGCAGGTCAGGTAGTGCTATGAGATTCTAACGTTGATTTATTTCAGATAACGGAGAGGCTGTGAGAGGCTCTCTACAATGGGATATGATTGCAAATCAAAAAGGATCTATTGTATAGTGCTTGAGTAAATAAGCCCTCTTCCTTACGCAGTCAGGCTCCTGTTTGAACATCCTATTGATTTACTGTTTATTACATTCCACTGCTCGGGCCTGGCTCACTTCATGGAAATGGATTTTCAAAGGCCATGCGTTGATGGGAGAAGGGGCTGTGTGATCCATCACAGCCCGTGCCATGTATCACAGCTTAAGAGGGCTCAGCTGCTTGCTTACCACCACACGGACTCCATAGTTAAATACAAATTAATATTACTAGACATTCCTACAAACAGTGGCTAATACACAGTAAGAGGGGTTCCGAAGGGTTAAAAGCATCTTGGGTAGAATAAAAGACCAGGTTTGTACAATCATTTCCTGAAGACCAGTCATCACAATACTACTACTACTACTATTAATAATAATAATAATAATAATAATAATAATAATAATAATAATAATAATAATAATAATAATAATAATAATAATAATAATAAACACATTTACTATAGCTACAATTGTTAAACATCATCTTCTAGAGTTTTGACGGTGAAATTATTGTTTCCGACTATTTATTTTCTAATTTTAATAGTTAATACAGTAGTTACCGTCTTGGGATCAAAGCTCTCCTGAATATGATATTGTAGTGTTTCTAATTCAGTTAGTCTAAATAGTGCCATTGTCTAAATCACTCAAACAAACCACTTCCTGGAGTTGAACACACCCTCACTAACCCTAACCCTAATCCTAACCTTAACCTTGACCCTAACCCTGACCCTGACCCTAACCCTGACCCTGACCCCATCCTCACGTGCACTGCAGAGACTTGTGCTTACTGTTAGACGTTTGGTTTTCATAACCTTGACATACAAAGAGCCTATTTTATTGATCCAAGCAGTGTCGGTATTTAGGCCGCTGTTTCAATCAAGTGAACAGACCTCTTCATATTGTCATACAATACAGAACAGATTACAGCACTAAGTGTAAATTACATGGTAAAAAAAACATCAGTGGTTGGGTCCTACAATTGCAAATTGAAAATTGCAATGCCAATTGACTGACAGGCGTTATTTCTACCCTCCTCACTTAAAAACAGCAGCAGAACAAGGGCTCTTTAATGCTCGTGGGCTTGCACAGATATTTTCCATCTGGTTCACAGTAATAGTGCTTTAACAAGGTTTCATGAAAAGGCAGATTGCTTATGGCATCGATTGTGCCCCTCTCTGATCACGTAATTGCTTTCACAGCGCGAGGAGTGTTCGGCTAGCACTGATAAGCTGTGCGCAGATAGTAGCAGCGCCTTCTGATATTGGAAGACAGAATCAATATTGAAACCGCTCTTTCCATCCTATTATTCAATTCAGTTTTCCATTTCCAATCTGAAGGCGCAATCCTGAACCAGCAGTCTATAGGAATTAGGATCCTCGATGGACTGGGTGCATCTGATTGGCACGCTGGTATCAAATCTTGGACCTTTAGGTGGGAAGTTGACTCTCGCTAAGAGAGCCATTGGACCTTTTCAATTTAACTCATTAAACATTTTCTTTGTTATTTTTAAAGTGAAAAAAGTGAATCAATACCTGTCGCCTGTAATAGTGAAGCACTGTTCCCTGGTCTAGAAGTTCTGTTCAGAGAGTTTAACACACTCTGCTCCTTTGCAATGTCTATTTCACGTTAAAGTAAGGATCATTTATTTTTCTAATATTTTATTCATTTCTAATAATTAACGTTTCACAAGTAGAAACAGGAGCATGCTCTAGAAGACAGCACATGATTTCACATTTCATTCTTGTGCTGATCTGCTAAATGCTATTCCAATCTAGACGGCCAAACAATCTGCAAACAGCCCCTGATATTGATAGAAATTCCCAGATGAAAAGCAGCTGAACCATCGATTGAATTTGAAACTGCCACAGGTGGGGAAGTTAACCAGCCATAGTAAATGACATTTTCTCCAGGCCGAAGGAAATGCCAACAAGGAGATGAGAGGTCTGAACTATAGATCTTCTGGAGCCAGAGTTCAGGATCATTGACTGCAGCCGGTCCCGCTGCAGTCTCTTCAGTTTTAAGTGTGCATAAATTATCATCGAAGTTCACCAAGCTCTGCCACTTACATGCACTATGCAGCTTAAGGACCCTATTCTGTCCTCACTTCCTTTTTGTGATCAGTTTTTTCTTTATTTCTATAGAAGTGCAATGCTATTCAAATACAGAGATAATACAGATGCATGTTTTTTTTTCAAACTGTGTGCCTGAATAAACACAGCATTAACTATTTACACTAAAACATACAGTAAGAGCTTACCTTGTCAATCGAATAGCTAGTATCTTATTTGTCATTCGATAAACAACACGTCCAAAGATCGGGAAGGAAATGATTTATATCTTAACTCAATCCATAACGTCCCTGCTGAGTGCCAGTTCGCCTCCTCCTCCCCAGCCTCCACCTGCTTTTGGCTTTGCCTAACGGGGGAGGGCAGCTATCCTGCCCCCCAGCCCTTGGCTTCCCTGCGGTCAGTCACTTACCTACAAGCTAATTTATGGGCAGGGGTACCTCAAAAGAAGAGGCCAAAGGCCAAAGAATATAGAGTAAAATAAGTATAATGCAGTTGTGTTCTCTAGTCTGTGTTTTAATAAATAATCTATTGCATGAGCTTCCTGACTGAACTGCAGGTGCTGTGCATTAGCTGTGTGTTGTGAACGGCAACTGTTTTAACTTCAGCATATTTGCATTTAAATGTGATAGAGTAGCAAGGCGAGCTTACGAGGCTCCAGTTCCATGCCGCACTGCCAGCACCTCATCTCTTTACTATAGCAGTCTGTCCACCTACCGTCCGGTGGATTTGTTCTTCCAGATCCTGATTAATCCTCTGTAAGGTCGAATAGCTGTTCTGGATCCTGAAAGATATTAATTTTAAAAACCTGTGTGTTACTCAGTTGTAAAGGAATGACATCCACAGAGCATCAGAGCTATGCAGAAAAGAATAACTAGCTTCTCATTCTGAATGAAACAAACAGATATGACATGCGAAAGCAGGCAGGTATTTGTTTTATAGCTGAACGTGTAAAGGTTAATTTGTATTTTGCTGCTTTAGTGGAACACTGCATTATTTTAACAAGCACATGGCATTGCATGCATGCATTATTATTTCAACAAGCACATGGCATTGCATGCATGCATTATTATTTTAACAAGCACACGGCATTGCATGCATTCATTATTATTTTAACAAGCACACGGCATTGCATGCATGCATTATTATTTTAACAAGCACACAGCATTGCATGCATTCATTACAGAACCGACTGGGGGTCTCTGTCTTTGCTACAAGAGCAATTAAAGCAGGACAGCTAAGGATGTATTGATGAAAAAGCAGCACAGAAACCCATCTTTGAATTGAACTGATTTTATAATTCCAGCCCGGCGCCCATTTGCCCCTGGAGAGAGAGCTGGAGCGAGTGCTTTTAATTAATACAACTGGCTGCCTCTCTCTAATCCTTTTGCTACCTAAAATGCCAAAAAGTACTTAAAATGCCCTTTAATCATCCCACCATTTAGAACTTTCTCTAAAAGTGCAGCGGAAGCAGTGAAGTTCAAGTGAAAAAGGACATAAGAGGGAAAACACATGCATAGGACCGCATGCTGAATAATGGCTTTTGGTTCATATAATAGAGTTGATTTTGGAAAGTGGATTCTGAGCACATGCACTTCATTTTGTAATTTTTTTAAAAGCACGAATTTGCTCTGCTGATGTATTTCAGTTTAAAGTACAGTTGTTCTGTTTTTCTCAGTTTTGGTTCCAGAGCTTTATTAAAAGAGTGTTCGCCACTTCATGTAAGTTTCCACATTTTGGAGACTTTCCATGCAGTGTCTCTAATTACTGTGTATTTACATAGGAGTTACTCATTGACAAGGTGTCAGTACAGTCATGACAATAACCCCCTATGTATAGGGATCACACTTTCCATGCAGTGTCTCTAATTACTGTGTATTTACATAGGAGTTACTCACTGACAAGGTGTCAGTACAGTCAGTGACAAACGTTTCGACAAAGTAAGCCTTTTGCAACATCTGCGGTGGAAATGTTTGTCATTGAATTTATACACTCCCTTAGTATTTCTTAATGTACCACTCTGTTCATGCATTCGTATAGATTTTCCTAGAACACAGAGCTGTAAGTGCAGTGAGTGGGGTCCACAGTACTGTGGTGCTGTTTAGCTGGCTGTGTCGAGGGGTCTCTTCATGTGCTCATATCAGTATGGTTGCTCACTGCTGACCCTACAGTACTGTAGTGTGTCGAGGGGTCTCTTCATGTGTTAATATTAGTATGGTTGCTCACTGCTGACCCTACAGTACTGTAGTGTGTCGAGGGGTCTCTTCATGTGCTCATATCAGTATGGTTGCTCACTGCTGACCCTACAGTACTGTAGTGTGTCGAGGGGTCTCTTCATGTGTTAATATCAGTATGGTTGCTCACTGCTGACCCTACAGTACTGTAGTGTGTCGAGGGGTCTCTCCATGTGCTCATATCAGTATGGTTGCTCACTGCTGACCCTACAGTACTGTAGTGTGTCGAGGGGTCTCTTCATGTGCTCATATCAGTATGGTTGCTCACTGCTGACCCTACAGTACTGTAGTGTGTCGAGGGGTCTCTTCATGTGTTCATATCAGTATGGTTTTTCACTGCTGACCCTACAGTACGGTAGTGTGTCGAGGGGTCTCTTCATGTGTTAATATCAGTATGGTTGCTCACTGCTGACTCACCGGTGAAGCTTCTCTGTGAGTTTCTCCAGCTCCTCCTGCGCCCGCCGCAGCTCGGTCTCCAGATACTGCCGGGTGGCGTCGCACTCAGACTCCAGGAGCTCCAGCTTGTGGGTGGTGTAGGACAGGCGCTTCCGCAGGTCCTCCTTCTGCTCCTGAAGGGAACTGCAGCAGGGAGAGGAAGCCAGAATGATCAGCAACCTGGGATGTGCAGGCAGTGAAGCCTCCTCCCATCTGAACCAGCCACAGCAGGGAGAGGAAGCCAGACTGATCAGCGACCTGGGATGTGCAGGCAGTGAAGCCTCCTCCCATCTGAACCAGCCACAGCAGGGAGAGGAAGCCAGACTGATCAGCGACCCGGGATGTGCAGGCAGTGAAGCCTCCTCCCATCTGAACCAGGCACAGCAGGGAGAGGAAGCCAGACTGATCAGCGACCCGGGATGTGCAGGCAGTGAAGCCTCCTCCCATCTGAACCAGGCACAGCAGGGAGAGGAAGCCAGACTGATCAGCGACCCGGGATGTGCAGGCAGTGAAGCCTCCTCCCATCTGAACCAGGCACAGCAGGGAGAGGAAGCCAGACTGATCAGCGACCCGGGATGTGCAGGCAGTGAAGCCTCCTCCCATCTGAACCAGGCACAGCAGGGAGAGGAAGCCAGACTGATCAGCGACCCGGGATGTGCAGGCAGTGAAGCCTCCTCCCATCTGAACCAGGCACAGCAGGGAGAGGAAGCCAGACTGATCAGCGACCCGGGATGTGCAGGCAGTGAAGCCTCCTCCCATCTGAACCAGCCACAGCAGGGAGAGGAAGCCAGACTGATCAGCGACCCGGGATGTGCAGGCAGTGAAGCCTCCTCCCATCTGAACCAGCCACAGCAGGGAGAGGAAGCCAGACTGATCAGCGACCCAGGATGTGCAGGCAGTGAAGCCTCCTCCTATCTGAACCAGCCACAGCAGTTGGGTAAGACAGGGATTCTCAAAACTTCCTTGGCTCAATGACGTTCCCCATCCTGCACAGGCAGGACACATGAAGTGCAGAAGGAATAGCACAGACAGGACACATGAAGTGCAGGAGGAATAGCACAGGCAGGACACATGAAGTGCAGAAGGAATAGCACAGGCAGGACACATGAAGTGCAGAAGGAATAGCACAGGCAGGACACATGAAGTGCAGAAGGAATAGCACAGGCAGGACACATGAAGTACAGAAGGAATAGCACAGACAGGACACATGAAGTGCAGCAGGAATAGCACAGACAGGACACATGAAGTGCAGAAGGAATAGCACAGGCAGGACACATGAAGTGCAGAAGGAATAGCACAGGCAGGACACATGAAGTGCAGAAGGAATAGCACAGGCAGGACACATGAAGTGCAGAAGGAATAGCACAGGCAGGACACATGAAGTGCAGGAGGAATAGCAGAGGCAGGACACATGAAGTGCAGAAGGAATAGCACAGGCAGGACACATGAAGTGCAGAAGGAATAGCACAGACAGGACACATGAAGTGCAGCAGGAATAGCACAGGCAGGACACATGAAGTGCAGCAGGAATAGCACAGGCAGGACACATGAAGTGCAGTTAAGCACCTGGTAGCACATGTTTATTCTTAAACAAATAGAGATACAAAAGTGTATAGTCACCCAAACTAAGGCTATCACAGGGAAAAGGATTAAGAGCACAAGCACCTAATGCTGCTCCTGAGTGCCGAGAAGCTGTCTCCCTGCCACGCTTTATACAGTCCCTGTGGTCAGGCTCAGGTTGAAATCAGTTAGCCAATTTAGCCTGACCACATTGTCAAATGGTTTTCTTTCCCCTTCAACCCTAAACCCTAAAACCTAACCCTAACCCATTCCTGAATATTGATGATTGTAAGAAATGCTTTTAATAATCTTAATTTTATCATTTAGATTTTCTAAACATTGTATAGTATACTGTATGCAATGCAGTATATGTGTTGTCTATTTATTAATATTGTCTATGTGCATTTCATGAGCGAATGAATGACAAGCACAGATACATCCATAAATGAACACCCTGCAGCAGGCAGGGAACTGAATATCCTTTAATAAGCTTTTGCTGTTGTTCTCATCTCTGTAGATTTCATTGAGCTGGGTATTTCTTTACTGACTTGACGAAGGGAAGCATGTTTTTTTAATGTATTTTCCATAGAGGAATACATTATACTGAATGAGTGCCCTTTGAGTGTGTGCAGCTATTGTTTTTTTGTAAATAAGTAGCTGAAATTCGCACAGCGCTGTGCTAGGAGTTGAGGACTCTTATGAAAAGTTAAGTTGCCAGCGCTTCCCCAGTGCAGAAAAATGCAACTCGAATGGTTTTTGCATTGAAGGTCAATAGCAGGTGTGTGATCGCTGTAATAAGTGTACTACTCCCTAAAATAGCCTGCTCTGTCTACTGATGTGAACCGCATCATTCCCCTGTGGGATTCTGTAAAGGGAAATGCACCTCTTATTACATTATCAATCTACTTCATGTATATACAGTACAGCTGAAATCATTTGTTACAGCCTACTACTGACACACACACACACACGCATACACACACACACACACACACACACACACAGACACACACACACACACACACAGACACATGCATACACAGACACACAGACACACACACGCATACACACACACACGCATACACACACACACACACACGCACACACACACACACATAGACACATGCATACACATGTGTTTGCTGTCTGGTCTGTAGTAATGGGACCCCCTGTGTATGTGTTTGCAGTGTGTGTGTGTGTGTGTGTGTGTGTGTGTGTGTGTGTGTGTGTGTGTGTGTGTGTGTTTTAGCTTTGCAGTTTTCTTACCTTTTTTTGTGATGCTTACGGGAGTTTTTTAGAGCCATTTTCCCGATATTTAATTTTTTCATGTTTTTTTTTTGTTTGTTTTTTGTTTTGTTTCACTTTACTTTGCAAACAGGAAGGAGATGTCAGACCTCTGCTCTAAACTCTGCCCCTTCATTCCCTCTTTCTGAAGAATAATGCTTTCTATGGTGACCCAGGAAGTAGTTTTCTTCCTGATGTGGTTGTCCTGCCAACAGAGTAAGAAAAACATGTTTCCAGTCACCAGTATAAATCCAAGCCCAACTCTTTTTGTTATTAATATTATTTCGGTCAGTGCAAATGCGTTTTTATGCTCTAACCATTTTAAAACAAGTGCTAGCATTCCTGATATGAATCAGGACCAAGTTAAAAGACGAGGGGCTTTATAACGAAATGCCCCGGCTCCGACAGAGTTCAAACCAGTTTTAGGGACTGTCAGAAGATTAGCATGTTCCCATCTCAGGGAACAACACGGGACATATGGGCTCAGCAGATCTTAAAGATAAGAAGGTTCAAGACCATGTAAGGCCTTATAGGTAATAATAATAATAATAATAATAATAATAATAATAATAATAATAATAATAATAATAATAACATCAGTAATAAAACAAACTTGAATGAGATGGATGCAGTAATTGTATCAATTAAATATTAAAACCAAGATGAACTAAGATGAACATTTTTAATCACAACATTAATCAGGATAATTTTTTTTTTTAATCGCTTGACAGCCCTAATAAATATATAAAGTATGGGAAAATAATTAATGTCATGAATTAGTGAGAAAATAATTGGGCACTCCAAATGTAAAAATAAATCAATCTATATAAAGCATGGGAAAATAATGTGTGTCATGAAAAAGGATGACGTCGTGAATGGAATGCATGGCTTTCATACCTTCAGAAGCCGAGGAAATCAAAAGCAAACAGGTTTTCCAGTTAATGTCACAGAGAGGGATTTGCGTAACTGCTTCTTTCGCGTGTGCAGATGAAAGACAGAGGCAGCAGGAGAGAGGAATAGCACATCTATGGGAGGCTCTGTGGGATTCGCTTGATGAAAAGAGGCTGAGATTCCCTCATGCTTTCAGTGGCGGGAGAGAGTAGAGAAACAAGAAGATATTGCTCAGTACTTTTTGCAGCCTTGTGAGTGAGATGAGAAACATGTCAGAGCTTTTTCTTTTACCGCAGACAACAGCATCAAGCAAGATGGAAGATAATACAGAAATGGAGCTTTCTTATTTCAAATCAGACTTTCTTTAAACAATGCAGGGAGCTAGAAAGCACGACGCTGCCACTTAAAAAAAAAAAAAAGATTCTAGTTCCGAAAAAAGCTGGAAAAAAAGAGTTTGTAAAAATACAAATTCATGCAATCCACAGTGTAAATGTGAAAATGTGTTTTTATATATCGATGCACTCCACCTCATTGCAAAAAATAAAATACAATTACTCTAAATGAGAACAGTAACATACATTAACATACCCTGCATAGGAACTGATAGTGAGATTTAGGACAGACAGTAGCACTTCGCAGTCTATGTCTGTGCCATGTGATGAATCCCTATAATACATATTTGTTTAAATATTGACACCTCTCTTTAATCAATAATGTGTGCTGTTACATACTGATGTTTTAATGAATCATGGCAGTCAGATTGTCGCACGATGCAGGGAAAGTCTCAGTTACACTTTCTACAATGAAATGAGCAGGTATGTAAAACAGTAAAAACATCTGTGTAAATGTGACGAGTGCTCGGATCAGAAGGTATCACAACTAAAAAGCACATGACTCAGTGCTTGACCAGCATTAAATCAACCACAAGTTGCCATTGGTCAGTGACGACTGTTACACTGACTGTCTAGGGATATGGAGCCAATCCATAAAGCACGGACTGGTCACTTTCTTCATGACATATTATTTACTTAAAATCATATGTGTAGCAATTTTTTTTTTATCATTTGTCTTGAAGAAACTAAAAAAAATAAGGCTTCAGGTTTGGTGTTTCCATACAAGAACATTTGGTGCTAAAAGATGTGTTCACTCCTCACAGAACGGGAAGCGACATAAACCCCTAGATCATATCGAGGGCTTCTGATTTTCGGTTTTCACCGATAAAACACCCCCGATAAAAAAATAAATAAATGGGTGGATAGCCAATAAACACCGGAAAACACCGGAAAACACCGGAAAGACGGTGGAAATGGTTAATCTATTCACTTTTACTTTACCATCTTCCCATTAAAAAAAATAAAACCTACAACAAAAATAATAATAAATACATTTCCCTGTGCTGCTGGGCAATGCCCCGCCTTCCTGACTTGTATCTGTCATTGATTTGTTCTGAATACTTTAAACCCGCCTCAACTACTGAGTGACAGCACATTCCTACATTTCTATTGGAGACTCTGCTTGCGAGATTTAAAACGAGATTACAATCAGGATGGAGGCTTGTTAGAGGGATTTAAAGCTGTGTTACAGTTAAGACACTGAGGATTTAAAACTGAATTGTGGCGAAGTGTACAAAAATGCCTCCACACAAAAACCCCAGAAGAATGTGCTCGTGACCAGAGGGATTTCATTGTGGAAGACAGCAAAGGAAAGAAGGTACAACTTAAGTGTGCAAGTACTGTCCAGTTACTATACATATTTTGACACACACACAAAATAAAACACTCAAGCATTTTGGAAAGTAACCGAAAACACTAATTTCATACAGTCTATCAAAAACGAAAGCCCCCCCCCCAAAAATGATTTACATAAAACTCGAAAATAGCTAAAAATAATCAACGAAAAATACAATTAATAAAACCCGAAAAACAGAAGCCCTAATCATATCCCTGAGTCTTGTGAAGCTCTTCTCTTTACTGATTCAATACACCGAGAAGCTTAACACCCTGGGAATGTGGAATCTAAAGCCTTAACTGACTTAACTGACTCGTCTACTTCACAACAGCAACCCAGCTCTATACTGCAGAGAAATGAGGGCGGAAACAAGTGCTACTACCTGCAGAACTCAGACAGCAGCCTTGCTTATTAATCCAGGGTAAATCTATTAGGCTTGCAGCTACCCTCTTGTTGTGTCTATGGACAGCATTTGGAGGGATCCTGTACTCTTTATCACCACACCCTAATGATGGTCATGTAAGTGCCATTTAACCCATGATAGTGGCTGATGACTAAAGGTGCTTTTATTCCATGTAAATCACTGAATATATTGTATGCATGTATCTATGCTGTGTCGGTACTGTATGCTTGCAATGCATTTGAACTACAGTGCTCCCCCTTTATAAGGAGGCCCTTTCTACCGCACAACCGGTTATAAAGAGGCACGGTCATGGCTTCCATTAACCCAGTAATGCCATTCCACCAGCATTAATAAAACAAAACGCAGCTTCACCAGAAAATCAACCTCATTTTTGATCATGCTTTTACTCATTTATAAATGACACTTGGCTTGCTTTTGATAAATCTCCTTTCCTGCTCTTTCATCATTTACATATCCATTATTACATGTATTATTACTTTATTATGTGGAATGAATTAGCATCTCAGCCCATTGAATGGAAAGGCAAAGGCTGGGCGAGAACCTCAAGCCGTGCGTTTCAGAGACAAACGTTTCACCGTTCAACCGAAGAGCACGCTGTGTAGACGAGAGGCAAGTACGGGTCTGATGCTGATGTCAGTATTAGTGACTCATCAGCCGCTAGGAGGATTAAAATGATCAGTGATGGGGGAGATTTATCCCTAACATAGAAAACAGCACCCAGCACCAGTTGAAATCATCACACCGATGAAGGCATTAGTCAAAAGGTTTGCATGCCTGGGTAGATTTGAGGTTGTTTCTGGCAGTTCTGTAAATTCAGTGGGAGTATTCAGACCCTGAATTGAATGGACCCGATCATCCGTTTGTTATCTTGTTATTACTATGAACCAATACAACATGAAGTATTGCAGTGTTCCTATAGTATTGTCCTTGGATTCAGGCGTGGAATGTCTGTGAGACGTCTGTTTTCTTTTAGCATGATGAGCAGCAATCCTGCTGTCCATGAAACAATGCCGCTTATTCAAGTGGAAGGCAGGCATATTAAACCTTTTGTTTGCTGGTTATTGGTTTTTTTTCTGCAGCAACAACCGATTCAACACCCTTAACAACGCTCTGCAGGACAGAACAGAGCTGCAGACAGACACTGCCAAAGTCTTATCTATGGGAAACAGAACACCTAAAAGCTTCTTTTTTAAACGGTGGGATGATGCCTGTATCAAGCTGCAGTCAACAGTGAAGGCGGGTTACCCTCTTGTGAGTAATAATTCCTCAACAGTGACTCAAGAGAAAAAAGAGTGGGGGGGGGGGGGAGTCCAGGATGATCTTCAACACAAACATTAATATGTACAAGACATACAGTGCATGCCAATGGTTTAATGACTCATTTAATTAATAAAACCACTGATAATGCACAAGACCTCATCGATATATAGAGCCCCACCCCCTTGGGCATGGGGCCCAGTTCATCTACCCGTAATGTCCTGAAATCGCCTGAGCTGGGACTGTGCTTCTGTTCCATCTGGGTTGGCAGAGGGCGACAGAGACTCTGCTCAGAAACACGTCAACGTATCCCAAGATGCATTAGTGAATGATTTAATATGAGGCGCCACTAAACTATATTAACAAAGAAGGCCATTTGCTCTTTAAAGGACATGTCATGTCTCAAGTCAATTGATCCCCAGGCACCTCTAGTGTTATCACTTTTTATACTGAGGGACAAAATGCTTTCATATATGGCCCTTTCAATTAGCTAATGGATCACTCTCCACTAAGCATGCTGTGCAGTGACTGGAATCCAATGAACAATAGTGAAACGTGATCAAACTATTCCATAATAGTTTATTCCATAATGACCATCTATTATACAGTAGCATCCCTCTAATACAATGATCAAAGTGACTGACAGAGCGTGGTCTTAATGATTTGTATCAATCTAGTTGAAATGTACTAATAGCATCCAATTTGAGCTTTATTCTGTCTGCCCATAATGAGAATCTACTGGCAAACACACACGCACACACACACACGCACACCACACACGCACATGTGCACACACGCACACATGCACACACGCACACACACACGCACACCACACACGCACATGTGCACACACGCACACATGCACACACGCACACGCTCACACACACACACACGCACACACACACACACACACACACACACACACACACACACACACACACACACACACACCACAAAGAGAAGGGCTTTATTAAAGTTATCTTCAGCAAGCAGAGAGGATATTAACATAAGTTGAAGATACCAGAAAGCAGCCGAGGGAGCAGTAAGCACTCGCTCCTGGAGGAGCTGTTAGGAGGCTTGACCGAGGAGATAGATTACACAATCCCACCTCTCCTCCTTTGAGCCACGCTTCCTGTTTAAATCACATTACACCAGGGCAGCCCCGGCGGCACCACCTCACAGAACTCAATCAGGAACACACTGCTCTGGAGAGCCCACACTTACAGGCAAATTGAACATCTGTTAGCTTGGAAATGGAACATTGTGTTTGCTGTGTGTGACTCACAGGATGTGCTGTTCGTAAGCCACTCGTACTTTTAAAAGAGCTCCTGGGCTATGCTATCTTCTTCAGGAAAATAAAACAGCCTGGAGAGAGATATCAGTCCCTGCTGTGCAGAATAGTGTTGGTGGTTTAGTAGGACGTACTCTTGGCCTGTGGTACAGAAACTCAGTTTGAGCTCCTGCCCTAGGGATATTCTACATATGCATAACTGTATCCAGCAACTCCCAAAGCATATTGAGTGCGGGCCAGTGCTTGGTAAGCCATCCTTTGGACGTTAATGCTCTGTGGATGTTCTGTGTCTCTCGTACCTAGTTTATATGTACGTTTATATCTAGTCACATTCAAGCTACCTGTCCGAGGAATGGATATATTCAGCATGGAAACCAGTTTGGAGCTGGGGTCGGGTTAGAGGTTTAATCAGATTCAAGTGGGGTCAGAAGCACTGATTCCTCTGAACCCCTTTGAGTTTGACATGTAAATTCTGCACATTAGTTTCACGGATTCAACACAATCTATCACAAAAGGGATTTCTGCCCCAGTGCATGTAATTGCAGGTGGCATTCACAATGCTGTTTTGGTAACAAAACAAACTAATATTAATTCCATTCATATTAAACCCTACACTCAAGATATTTTTCAAGCTGGTGTGAAATGAGCCTGGTTTATTGCATAGAGAACACTGTTGATTTCTCTATTAGAAACTGGAAACTGCATCTTCAACCCTTTAAACTGACATTAAAAAAGGATTCTTTAAATGAGTTAAAGTTAGGTTTCTACTCTTCCTTTGACTAAGCTGATCAGTGATGTCATTTCTATGGATAAATAACTTACAAAGGTAGACATCACCTGGCTGAATTTACTACGCATTAATGCAGCCAAACTTGAACTGCAAATCCTTGAAAATGGGTGTTAGATACTATATGGGCATCACTTCAGTAGATAGATGTTTGCTATGGGAAACGCTGTGGCACTGTCTATGTGCTCTGTTAAGCGTATAAACCTCTAAGAGCTTCATGACAGGCGCTTGGAGGGAGACGTGTAGAAGTGCGGTCTGCACAGAATCCAGGCAGGCTATCAATCTCCCTGCCTCTAGGCCTGTCCTGAGCCGTGGGTGGATAATGGAAGGTGGAGGAAATGCAATTCTCAATCCACTTAGGCACTAGACGAGGTTGTGCTCCTTTCTTTATCATGGGAATCTCACAGTCTTCACAGGACTGACACAAGGGACTTAGCAAACCCACGGATATCAGAGCAGCAGACAGGCATCTGAAGACCAAGGTGAAGAAGTAAGAGGATAACTTAAACAGCAGGACCTACGAAGAATAGCAGCGATCTGAAAAGTACCAGTCTTAATAACGGCCTGCTATGTATCTGCACACACGTCTCGTTTAGATGAAGGGTACTGTAGAAATATGGTACACTAAGGGAGTTCTGCATCCCCCCTGTCGATTGTGTAGCGGGCTTCATGTGCTTTTGCTTTAAATGTTGGCTGTTTATATTGCTTAATGCTATGTATTTGCTTTTCCCAGGCTCAGTCTGCTGTCCCACAGATGAATGTGCTGCCAGACAGTGGGTTAATCAGGCTTCCAGTGCTGGGACTTATTGATTTGTTGCATTCTGTTCTTCAGCAGCATGACACACAATTGCCCTAAATACGAGTGTGGATTGTGGCTCTATTCCACGTATAGCAATTAGTAAATATTGACAGCGCTACTGTTTGCCAGGTAGTGTACTCAATCTTTTCATGGACTCTCACAAGGATGCTATTATATGCCATTGCTTTCGCAGTGGTGTCGAGGCTGACTGAATGATTATGCTTTATCACTGCACTGCTGTTTGAGCTCAATCGAATTCTGTGTTTCCACTGCCTGGTGCATGCTCAAACCAACCCTTCATTATTAGTAATGGTGGTAAAACTCTCTGGTCTCTCTGCTTTCCTGTGTAACCACTCTCTGCTAGACTCTCTCCATTCTGGTTTCCGCTCTGCTCAATCCACTGAAACTGCTCTCCTGTCTGTCACTAACTCGGTAAACTCTACCCGTGCTGCCTCTCTCTCCTCTGTCCTAATTCTCCTCGATCTCTCTGCTGCCTTTGACACTGTCGATCACTCTATTCTCCTATCCTCTCTTGCTGACTTGGGAATCTCTGGCACTGCTTTGGGCTGGTTCTCCTCCTACCTCTCCGACCGCACCCACCAGGTAATCTCCCTGCCTCTAGGCCTGTCCTCCTGGATGCACTTGCATCACCTCAAACTCAACCTCTCTAAATCTGACCTCCTTTTCTTCCCCTCCTCTGATCTCTCTATCTCCATTCCTCTGGAATCTACCAAGCATAAGATTCAGTGCATAAGTGCATAAGATCTACTAGTTTCAATAAATGCTCGTCAAAATCTATTTAAAAAAAAATCTGTTTCAATTGGCAACGACAGCTCACCCATAATAAATCATCACATTGATTTCACTGCTAGGGTAAATAACATTTGCTAAGTGCAATATTCAGCAACATGAGTATGCAGCTGTAAGGTTTGACTTTTTCTGTTTACTCTTCTTTGCAGAATTGCTGCAGAATTTCCATAAGCTGCAGATTGTTTCTCAGGATAATCTGTTGAATTACAACGGCACTAATACAGTAATTGCAGTTTTTGGAAGGTGGCCATTCCCCAGATTGGTTGATTAGTTGTCCGTTTGGGGATGGTCACTGGTATATCAGAGGAGCCCTGTGCTTTGTTCAGGGGGTTCATTTACTTGAGAGAGAGGACTGAGAGCAGCAGACTGGGCTTGCTGTCCTGCACTGAGACAGCCTTCGCTTGGGTGTGTTTTTGCCTTGCATTTTGATTGGTTTGTTTTGTTAATAAAAGCATGCAGCCAGTGCTTGAACTGCAGCCCCCTGCCTCTGCGGCTGCTATTCCCGCTGCTAGCCAGCCTTGACTGCAACGCTGCCCTACCACTATAGTATATTAATAGAAGGAGCTAGGACACAGTACACATGAACCCAGGGGTTACATTGTAATCCTGGCATCTCGTTATCCTAGATACAGCTTTTTAAAAAAGTGCCAAATAACAAGCCCTGTGATAATAACTGTGAGTGCAATCCTTTCATTCTAAGACAGCAAAACAAATTTGAAATACAAAACAACTTGAGGTCTGTTTATCACAGCTGTTGTGTGTTCTGGTATTTAGTACTTTTTAAAAGGATGCTGTAAAGATTGTGCTTCACCAATAACATGCTGTTGCTACAGTTTCCTTTTTGAAAGGGCAACCGTAGATATTTTATTTGGGTCAGTTTGTGTGTCTGCGGTGAATACTTTGCTTGGAGAACTTGATCAAATGGTAAGAAGCTATGAAGTTTACCATGATGAACATTGTATGCTTTGACCATCGTACAACACAATACACAGTAACATTTAACAAGGGGACTTGCCCAAGGAGGGACTTGATAATTAAGCAAAGGTAAGTCTGAGTAATAAGATCAGCGGTGACGTGCTGAGGTCTGGCAGAGGTCTGCTTTTACAAACAATATCTTGCTGCAGAGATTTCTCAGATTGCCATTACACAATGGAATCCTTTATTCTGCTGTTTTACAATCCATTTGGTATCGTGATACCTCTAGTACACTGTACACCCTTATCAACTGCTTAGGCAATGACGCTGTTCAATGGGTAGAATCGTAAAGGGCTGAGGGTCCTACTATACAAATAAAGCTTATGGCAGAATGACCTTCTCCCACGCGAGCTGTGCAGGGCAGTAGTGATTAGAAAACCATGTGTTTCCAGTCACATGCGTTAGACCTGCAACCAATCATATTCCTGCTGCATGTCACATGGTCTCCTCAATTGAGTCATCTCCTACTCAAGTTACACAGCAGGGTTGAGAGGAGGGTAGAGGGGGTTGCAGACTCAACCTCTCTCATAGAGAGAACGGGAACTTAGAAACAGCAAAACTGGCTTGATTCTGTAGTTGTGTTTCAAACTTTGTCAACACTTTTAATTACGTTACTAAGTAATGACTAGGTAAATACAGTAATTAGAGAATTAAGCTACTAAGTAGCTACTAGGTAAATACACAGTAATTAGAGACACTTCATGCAAACGGTTACCCAACGTTTCTTCTGGAAAATGATCTTCGTATCAAAGTCAGAGAGGCAACCAATTGTCTGCAAAGTTGGAGAAGTCGCGATTCTCTGAAATAACGTTGACCCTGATAAACTGCTGAAAGAGAACTGCATGAGCCCAATGTTAAGTGTAATGAGCTTCTGTGAAGGGTCCCTACACTTATACTGGTGCAACCTACACATTATTTTCTCAATATACAGCAGAGCTCAACAGCTTGTGTCACACAGAGATATTGCTTGGACTGGTCTCTACTCTAACAGTCAATAGATGTAGTCAAAACCCTGTGACTATGAACTAAAGCACTGACATAAAGAAGCAGACTGGACCTAATCTACCTGCAGTGTAACTGAATGCAGGCAGGATGCCAGCTGCTGGTGCTTCTTGTGTGTTTAGACTTTGTCACTCCAGAGATGCTCACTGTTTTGAAAGGTGTGTATGCGGCTGAACAATTTTCTAGTCCAGCTTTTCAAAGTGTTGACAAAGCTGTGAATGTATTTAAATACTAATGTGCTTGGTAATAACATGCACAGTTTAGTGTTCTTTCAGCATGTTGTGCCGGTACAATAATGCCACACAGTTGCTTAGCCATTATCACAGAAGCGTAATTACTGAAATATTAAAAGGGACGGCAGGGGAATACACTTGCTTTAACACTCCAGGTCCTGTGCAATCTTCACCAAAGATTGTGCTCATGTCCCTCAAGGAAACTGGTTATTAAAGTTGGCATTGGCGTGCATTTAATAAGAACATGGGTGAATATTCTAATGTAGAGGCTACTGGATATTTCTCCTAAGGCTAATGTTGAAAGAACACATTGAGTGTAGTGAGGGGGTGGTGTGTGTGTGTGTGCTTTGTTAAAGACAATGAACCCGGATAAATTTGAAGCATATGGTAAAAGCATTTTTTTTTTTTTTGTAAATTAGGAACTGCATGCAAACATGTCTGCTGAAGTGCTCTGTGCAAACCCCAGAAGAAGGTCCTGAACCATTCTGATACACATGCACACGCAGCACCAGAATCACTTACCACAATAGTGGCTAATGTCTTCATATAAAGTGACAGAAGCTGTCAGCACAGTTGTCCTAGCCATCTGTTTGAGAATATTTAATTTCACTGTTTGCTAATGGATTGTGAGATATATACGCAGCAAAACAATATATTGCACATTTAACCAAACAAATATAGCTTCCCAGAATCAAGCCTTATTAAAGATATTTGGCAGAAGACGTCAATAAACAAGCCTTGCTGTCATATAATCATACAAATCAATTAAAAATACCAGTAGCGCTATGTATATACTAAACATCTCTATAGCAGCAGTCTGTTCAACAAACCCCTTTTCTCGTCCCTTTACACCACATTCAATGGTAAAAGCCCTGCATAACAAAGAGCTCTGAAAAGGCAGCGTATTGTTTGCATGGCTTGTGTTTCCCATATTATCTTAATCCCCCAAAAAAGCACTACCAATCTTATGGCATCCCCAGCTCTCCAGTGTACTAATTGCCTGTGCTGGTGGGGGTTTACTATCAAATCGTAAAAACCTTTGCAAGACTCAACACAATTCACAATACATTGTTTTTTCCTTGCGTTGTTTTTTTTTGAGAAACAGCATTCAGTATGCTGCTGCAAAAACAACAAACCCATCTCCTCAATGATGTCTTTCTTTCTTTGTTTCTTTCTTTGCTTGCTTGTGTGTTTCGAATGATCAGATGCACAGCTTCCCTGGCATGTCTTTCACTGAGATCTGCATTCAGTTTAAACAGCCAGCACAGACTGCACACATCATAAGAACATTAATAAACAGTTACATAGTTTAAAACGAACAACAGTAGAAAAGTAAAGGGTCTGTCTTACCTTATTTTATGCATCTCGCAGTGAGAGGCCTGGGAAGAATCAAATGAGATGATGTGAATAAAAGAAAAGGTTCATGTTGCAGATGCACGCAGAGATGAGGCTGAACAAATGATTTTGGACAAGTACCTACATAGCGCCACAAAACAAATCTACATCTGCATTAGCAGAAAATATTGACAGATTAACTCAGAGGAAAAATTGCAGCAGACTGCAGAAACACAGCATACCCTAGGGCCAGAGGCAACGAATGACTCAGTTACTGCACTGAAGAGAGGGATAAAAAGAGAGAATAGCTAGTAACAGGTAATAGAATCTGTTGAATTTCACACATAGGAAATAAAGCAGCCTCCACTGACTATGTTTCTCTTCACCAGGCATGCATACAGGGATATGAAGTGGTGGTCTGTTTTTTTTTTAACTCATCCATTACAGATGTGAAAGAAATGATGAGTTTCCTTTTTCATGTGATTTGTGTTTGCATTATCTAATTCTGTTGTGAGGCGGTGATGGAAAACCTGCCTAACTATCATATCAGGATTGCTTGATTGATTGATTTAAATTGGTATTTTTTAAAAGCATCATTTCTTCCCAGGTTTTTGAGTTTGGTGAAATAATAATTTTGAATTGAAATGAACCCTGGTAAATTAGGCGAGTCAATGGTTTGTGCAAAGTGTTCAACTATAATGAGTGTTCAATTGGTATTCAGTGTTATTAATGTAATTCAATTCAATTTTATCTACAGCACAATAAACTGTATGAAAACAAAAAAATGACTACCTTGCAGTAATATTACAAATTAGTATTCAGCTCCATATCTGTTTTAAAACACCCCTGCAGTGGGCTCCAAGTGACATCCCAAGGTTTTTTTGACAGCTTGTCGCAGGTCCTTTAGAGGATCACCAATGATAGATCTAGATTTAGCCAAGGAGCCCAAACATTCCCTGAGTTTGACACTGATAATTAGTTTCAGCGTTAGATATGCTAATTTATTTCATTTAGTTTATAATTCATTTTTCTTGCAATTCTTTCCACAAACAGCACACTTCATCATTATCAGCCCCAGCCCAGAGGATCCTTGAGGGAACGGAGGCTCCCGAGGTGGCTGGCTTCTACTCTCCAGCCCTATTTCTTTTCCAGACGGGAGGCAGACGAACATTTAGGGGGTTTCCCTGCTCGTATGTAGGAAATCTTACTCATTGTTGAACATAATCTGTGCTGAAACCTATTAATCATCGGACTGACAACGGGGATCAAGAAACAGTCAAGCAGAAACATATAGACTACAGAGCTCAGTGATGTATGATAGTCATCCCTCATAGCCATGCATCAGCGAGCACACATAGCGCTATAGAAAAGTTCATTGGAAAAATTGTTTTTTTGGAAATATAAAAAAATAAACTAACACAATCATCAGCCAAAATGTCACCTTCATTAGTTGAATATCATTTTTTTCCTATACGATTAGACCACATTACCACATGTTCAGCTGCCAAGGTAATGCCCAATACTGAGGGTTTATTTTTGCGATTAGAAACCAGTAAACAGTACTCTCTATTGCTAGTGTTAATGTCGGTGCCTTCTATGATTTTTCTTGTTGAAGTATGTTCTAAGAAGGAAGGGACCACAGTTTTCCTGAATAAAGAATGTACTCACCATGGTCACACCTGTTGGTAAAGAAGGGTTTGGAAAGCAGGTACTCACCATGGTCACACATCTTGGTAAAGAAGCAGACTTGTTTTTTGGAATTCTCTTGCTCCTTTCGAATGCAGGGCTGGGGGACCTCATTCTGTCAGCTTGTGCTCTGGTTTCTTGGTTGCTCCAGCTGCCTCTCCTCTCCTGTGGCGCCCCGTGCTCTTTCTCAGCCTCTGCAGTGTCCTCGCTCCTCACGCTGTCGATGTCTGTCTCCAGGTAAGCCTTCCCAACCAGCTCCACTGGGTTCCTGGGCTCTGAAGATTTCCTCATACTTCCAAGTGCTTCCAAAGCTTTGCAGCAAGGTAGTGATGTGGTGTGAAGAACAGGTGCCTTTTGTTTTAGCACTCCAAATGCCTTCAGGCTCACAGGGTCCAGCACGCTGTAGGTCACTTCGTCCAGGAACTCGGAGAACTTGAGCTTGGCCTTGATTTTTTGCTCCAGCCGCTTGCACGTGGCAGACAAGCCCTGGCTGGAGGTCAGGCTGAGCTTGGAGGCAGAGGAACAGCTCCTCGTCCTCTCAACCTCTTTCTGAGAGGAGAACCGGATGCCGGGATGCAAAAAGAGTGTTTCTGGAATGCCGGTCCTTTTTGACTTGGACTTTAAGTGGTGCGGTCGAAAGACGTCGTCGGAGCTGTTGCTCTTGACTGAGCTTTTTGTGGAGCTTTTCGGGGAGCTTTTCAGGGAGCCAGTGCTGTTGAGGTCGAGACTACTGTCATCCCCACTGGAGCTGCAGATCTTGGACCTCCTGCTTTCACTGGCCGTGGAAAAGAGCCTCCTGTGACAGTGGGGTAAGTGAAAATGTTCCTTGTCACTGCTGGGATCAGTGAACGCTGACCATGAAGAAGAGGAAGAGTATCTGGCTCTGTCCTCCCTGCTTCCTGCTGTTTGAGGTCTCTCACACTTGGAGAGGGCCTCCGCTCTCATGTGGCTGAATGAGCTACTCTGCATACTCTGTATGGGATGCATGCAATGCAATTCCCAGAATTGACAACTGAATCGTGCTTTGGTGGGGCGTCACAGCTATTTAACCCAATGTCTTTTACCCAATCATATACTTTGTTTTCAAAAAATTCCAGCCTGTACCCAAATAAAACACACACACACACACACACACACACGACCCTAAAACATCAAAAGTGGTCGATCAACACATATTCTCTTTTTCTAATCAGACTCAGTATTGATAAGTGGCACATCATGCATTTTCCAGGTCGGTCAGTCCTTGGTGAGGAGTATCGATCGCTGTTGCTACATGGTATTTTTTGGGTGAGAGAGCTGAAGCTGAATGGGAGTGATGGAAATCGATTGTCAGAGATGTAGTCCTAGCGTTTAGTGACCTGCAGTGAGCATTGCTTATTGACTGTGACAGAAAGCTGGCTAGTGTGTGTCAGAACAAAACATCGATATCTTATGAAAAGATGATTAAGACGACAGCGATTTTATTTGACATGTTTTAGAGAGGACTGCATGTTTTGAGGAAGGTTTAATCTGGTTACACCTGTATCATAAACTTTTGCAATTCATCAATAAATTACATCATTTATGCAGTCTGCTCTTTTAATCTACACAACAAAAGTGCTGAGAAACAACAACACAACATTTAATGTTATCAGTATCAGTTTGATCATGGCACTGTGTAATATTTAGCAACTGCCCAATGAATCTTGTTCTAACGTGTTCATAATTTCATCAACCAACAGTATGGGAAGAATCTGCAAATAAACACCAGTACCCTTGAACTGTATTAGTGCCAATTTGGGTCCAGCTTGTGCTGTTTTTTTGTTTTTTTGTCCAATAGGGATTGATCCAGCCGTGCAATTTAAATGTTCACAACACCACAGAACTGCCTTTACATCTAGCACTCGTAGTTCTGTTTCCATGGTGATGGCAGGATTGCACTGTAAAGAAAAGGCAGTGAAAATGTTAAGCAGTCATTAATGCAGCAGAGACCATCCAAACAGATTTCACTTAACTCATGAATTGCTGCTTTTGTGCAGCAGAGGTTGGGCTGGACCACAAAAGTGGCATTATCAAGGGGGGTGTGGCCACATATGTGGTAATGAACTATTTCAAAGTGAATGTGTTTACTGGAAGATAACAAAACTGGACAGAGGTCTCATAAATCGAAGTGAGTGTTAGAAACTTTTTTGGGGAAAATGGTGCACCTCCAGGGAGATTCAGCTAAGTTTTGGGGTGCAGTCTAGTGAATGCCAAGCTGGCTCTGGGGTATGACTTATGCTCTTTTCCATCTGCCACTGGGGTACAGTGGAAATCAATTGAAAATTGATCTGGTTAGTTAGTATTTGCTTGGATCCGGTCCGCTGTGCAGAAGGCATGCAATGGCGACACTAAGTGGGTTCAAGAATAAGTGAAATAAACAGCTTCTCATTCAGTGCAATTGCATATATATGTGGACAAACAAATACATTAGAAAATGGTGCATCAAGTCTTGTATAAGATAAATAAATATTTTTAAATGTATTTTTGAGTACCTCTAAAAACATTGGCAGTTGATACTGGTAGTATTTCTATTGGTAATAAGTTTCACATGGGTGTTTTACAAGTAAGTTTGCTTTGGTTAATTTGCTGCATAGTTCTACTGTGAAAAGGATGAATCTAAACCAAAACCAAATCCCAACTCAATCACTGTCGAGATAATCCAATCCTAAACAACCCAGATTTGCTGTGTAGAATTGTACCCAGATGAAGGCAATGCAAAGTCGAAATGCATAGTTTTTTCTAAATGTTTTTTTTTATTTTTATTTTTTTTATTTTAACCAATAAAGTATTTTTTGGCTGTTTGAGTTGCAGGGTTTCCTTTAATGTATTTAGAATTGTAGCATTGCCCAACAGAATGGTTAGAATGCCTCCGTTATCCTCTGCTAGATTTCTTTGCAATGTCCCTTGATTGCACTCTGTGCTAGGCATTTGAAGAAAAAAAAAACCTCTTGAGTAGGTGAAGTGATAAAACTAGTAAAAAAAAACAATTCTGCAGACAAATGTTTCATCTGGTGCCTCCTTCAGTGTACTGAAGGGGCAAAACAAAAGTAAATGATAGAAGTTGTGTGCAATACATGTGCTTCTCTGCCCTCTCCAAGGTGGTCGTTAGAGGTAGGCTTGATTGTATCTTTTAAGCCAGCATCCCAGGGGGCTGCATGCTGTTGTTTCTTAATTGGATTGTCATGGATTTGAGGTAGCTTTAACAATGGAGTTGCAATCTGACCTCCCCTTGATTTTTGTTAAGGTGGTATTGTATATCTGAACACCACCATGCTGAGATAGCTCACAGTGGTATTGTATATCTGAACACCACCATGCTGAGATAGCTCACAGTGGTATTGTATATCTGAACACCACCATGCTGAGATAGCTCACAGTGGTATTGTATATCTGAACACCACCATGCTGAGATAGCTCACAGTGGTATTGTATATCTGAACACCACCATGCTGAGATAGCTCACAGTGGTATTGTATATCTGAACACCACCATGCTGAGATAGCTCACAGTGGCATCGTATATCTGAACACCACCGTGCTGAGATAGCTCACAGTGGTATCGTATATCTGAACGCCACCATGCTGAGATAGCTCACAGTGGTATCGTATATCTGAACACCACCATGCTGAGATAGCTCACAGTGGTATCGTATATCTGAACGCCACCATGCTGAGATAGCTCACAGTGGTATTGTATATCTGAACGCCACCATGCTGAGATAGCTCACAGTGGTATTGTATATCTGAACACCACCATGCTGAGATAGCTCACAGTGGTATCGTATATCTGAACACCACCATGCTGAGATAGCTCACAGTGGTATCGTATATCTGAACGCCACCATGCTGAGATAGCTCACAGTGGTATCGTATATCTGAACGCCACCATGCTGAGATAGCTCACAGTGGTATCGTATATCTGAACGCCACCATGCTGAGATAGCTCACAGTGGTATCGTATATCTGAACGCCACCATGCTGAGATAGCTCACAGTGGTATCGTATATCTGAACGCCACCATGCTGAGATAGCTCACAGTGGTATCGTATATCTGAACGCCACCATGCTGAGATAGCTCACAGTGGTATCGTATATCTGAACGCCACCATGCTGAGATAGCTCACAGTGGTATCGTATATCTGAACGCCACCATGCTGAGATAGCTCACAGTGGTATCGTATATCTGAACGCCACCATGCTGAGATAGCTCACAGTGGTATCGTATATCTGAACGCCACCATGCTGAGATAGCTCACAGTGGTATCGTATATCTGAACGCCACCATGCTGAGATAGCTCACAGTGGTATCGTATATCTGAACACCACCGTGCTGAGATAGCTCACAGTGGTATCGTATATCTGAACACCACCGTGCTGAGATAGCTCACAGTGGTATTGTATATCTGAACACCACCGTGCTGAGATAGCTCACAGTGGTATTGTATATCTGAACACCACCATGCTGAGATAGCTCACAGTGGTATCGTATATCTGAACACCACCGTGCTGAGATAGCTCACAGTGGTATTGTATATCTGAACACCATCGTGCTGAGATAGCTCACAGTGGTATTGTATATCTGAACGCCACCATGCTGAGATAGCTCACAGTGGTATCGTATATCTGAACGCCACCATGCTGAGATAGCTCACAGTGGTATCGTATATCTGAACACCACCATGCTGAGATAGCTCACAGTGGCATCGTATATCTGAACGCCACCATGCTGAGATAGCTCACAGTGGTATCGTATATCTGAACGCCACCATGCTGAGATAGCTCACAGTGGTATCGTATATCTGAACACCACCATGCTGAGATAGCTCACAGTGGTATTGTATATCTGAACACCACCATGCTGAGATAGCTCACAGTGGTATCGTATATCTGAACACCACCATGCTTAAAGGAAGTCACATCCTCAGAACTTGGTGAAAACATTTGCATGTTACGGCCTCAGTTCCAAATTTATTTCACCTCAGCAGTGTCTTCATGCTGCAAAGCGTGCCAATCAGTATGGGAAGCAGCAGCAGTTTGTTTATTGACAGGAAAGAAGGCAATGAAGGAGGGCAGTTTTACTCTGCAGGTGAAATGACCATAGAAGTGGCACACATTCTCTGCATGCCTTGCTGCGAGACCAGGTAAAGAAGTTAGCAGGGTGGTTAGAACGACCAACGAATGCCCCAGCAGAGCTGTCAACAGATCACAGTATTACTAGGCAACGCAATGTTACCATGATACTGGAATCGTACGTCACAATATGTACCATCATGCCAAACGATCATTACATTGCAGTTGACCTTGTGCTTTTTGACTTTCAGCACTGAATCATTGAAGCTGATGACTATTTTGTAAGGGAACAGCATGGAACAAACACTGGTCACCCATAAACCATAAACCATAACCCTTTAAAGTAATTGATACAAATAACACATCAAAGGACAGGCAGGCTCTTTGCATATGTTTATGGGATTGGGGTGCACAGACAATACAGTCCGCCAAGCTTCTCTTCATCTTCAGTTTTGAGTCTTGTCTGGTGCTGTTCTGTTTTGTACACAGACAGGCACTTTCTTTTCAAGTCCTGCATACAAACTAATCTAAACCGCCAGGCAGGTAGTTTTCTCCATGATCTGTGGAAGATGTATTATTATATTCATCAATGTTTGTAGTATTGCAATACATTTCAAATATTTGCACAGCAGTGTGATATTCTTAAAATAATAGACTGTCCTTCTTAAAAAAAAAACACTTGACAGCTTCTGAAATGAATATTTTCCATTGATGTGAATGTATTAAATGCGCTGTGATTGTATTGCAGTTCAAAGGAAGTTCCCAGCGATGAATAGTTTCCACATTACGTCTCTTTAAAGGGTTTTATCTTTAAGGGGTCACGTCGTGATGAGCGGCTCCTACGCTAAGTTTGCTTTCCTACACAGGTCATCAGAAAGCGAGTCACAGTTACAATAAAAGTGACGAAAAGGATTTAAGTTTATGAAGGAGAAGCTGTCTGAATGTGCTTCGGATTGAAACGCTTTCAAGGTCAAATAAAAAATGAAATCACTGAAGTCACAAAGCAGCTTGCGGCGCTTGGAAAATGAACTGGCGATTATTGGATAAACATTTGAGAAGTTGTAATGCACTGACTTTAGCATGCCTTACATGCTCAATGGAACAGTGCAAATCCCCTTGACAGTGAAAGGGGCTGAGGCAGGGAGCAACACACAAGTACAATCACTGAGTTCCAAACCTGGTCGTGACACAAAAAAACTACTAAAGGACAAATGTTGAGTGAACCTGCAACCCCCTCTAATTCAGCCAATGGAAACGTTTTGAATCAAAAGTAACTCTCAATACATTCTGTGCCTTGCAGAAGTATTGTATTCTTAAAAACAGGCTTCTTTAAATAACTCTTGTGTTAATGAAAGCCTTCCAATCAGAACAGCTGTTTATTATCATGTTGTTTTTGTTAAAAAATGACGCTACACTGCAGAGTGCAATCTCGTGTGCAAGATATAAAATACAGCATTGAGAAAGGTGCTGAAAACAAGCTGGTACACAGCCTTTTAAACACTGCTTCTGGGCAGCCCCTCTGCCCCCTTGTGGTGCTGTATGGGATTGTGTCTCAGCCTCCTCCCCCATAATCCCTGTGTAACAGAACGAGAGAGAGAGAGAGAGAGAGAGAGAGAGAGAGAGAGAGAGAGAGAGATGCTTAGTATTTAATGGGAAATATAATGTCATACTCAAGGCCAAAATACTTTACCACAGTATTTAATCATCCTGATGAATATTTACAAGATTAAACCGTCCGGTTTCCTGCAGTGCCCTTGGTGTGCACAGCACAGCACAGTTTAGTGACGGGATCAGCACTCAGGACAGAGATCAGCAGGAGGAGAGTCAAGGAGTAGGATCAGCACCTTGGACAGCAATCAGCAGCATCAGGCTCAGCACCTTGGACAGCGATCAGCACCTTGGACAGCGATCAGCAGGATCCGGATCAGCTCCTTGGACAGCAATCAGCAGGAGGAGAGCAAAGGGACAGGATCAGCACTCTGGACAGCAACTGCTCCTTCAGTGCAAAGCTTCACATGGAACTGAACTTACAGGGAGCTGCTGCAGGGCTTGATTGAGTGATTGCTGTAATGTGGCCATACAGTGATGGGTCCGCCAGTTTGTAGAATCATTTTTGTACCAAAGGACATAAATCAGCTGTTTGACATTCATCTGAGACAGAACGGACAGTATCCATCCACTGCTTTGATTACTCTGTTGTGTTATTGTCCTGTTAGAGACTCAACCTCCGTGCTGTAAGGGGCTGTAGAGGGCTCTGCGAGGGGTCAGGTTACAAAGAACAGAAGAACATGTTCCTTTGAAAGAATACATAAAGCTTCTGGAAGTGAAAACAAACAGTTCAGATGAGGAGAGAAATAATAAAAAAAGTAATGAAAGGGCACAGAATAATCTCAGGAACTAGAGTAATTAATTACTTGATTCAATTGCCAAACACTGCTGGAACAAAAGCACAATAAAGGTTGCTGCTTTTTTTCAGGACTGTTTGAAGGTTGCACAGCATTTAACTGTGATGAAAGCATTCCGACTTCTCATTCCACAATGATGCTTAGGCTTCATCAACACTAGATGAGGACTGAATATCAACTTCACCATCAACTAGTCCCTTTAACACTGCTCAGTTTTCTAACACTTTGGGAAATG